>NC_141153.1:4127500-4427500 GCF_053477565.2 Lygodium microphyllum | reverse complement strand
TCACTCATATCTTCTAAAAGGCTCATGCAAAAAGCTAGCAAGAGAGTGGCCCTTAACATTAGGCGGATCATTACACAGCTATCTATCCCTACATTGATATCAAAATAGAAACTAACTATTGTAATTTAACTACTTCTAAATGCTCCTAACTGCTATAGTTGGCTACTTAATCTTAGTTAGAATATTTTCCTTGAATCTTGGAATTAAATCAAGGATTTTCTCCAAAGTTAACTGTAATGTCAATTTAGTGCAGCAAACAACTCATGGGAACCCTACAATGCCTCACGAGAGTCCAAACTTTGAGACTGTTACTAGATTGCATTCCTAACATAAACGTTTCTTGCTGACTCTCCTCATGAAGCATTTGACTGTCTTGAACTTCATGAGGCAATTTAGCATCTTTAGGCTGCTTCATATGCTGCTTCTTCTATAACTTCAAAACTTCTTTGGAGACTACTTCCCTAGCCTTTTTCTAATCTTCCCAATTAATATTTTTCTTAGCTTTTGCCCTGGTAACAGCCAAAACTTCTTGTCTTAGAAAAGGATGAATGGGAGCTCTATTCAAGCTAATTGAAGTGAAGAAGTAGCTAATGAAGATGCACAAAAGGTTACAAAACAACAATGACAAAAGCCAAATCTCACAGGATACTATGATGTCTTAGGTGCCTCTTCGCATCTAACACACATTTTGGGAGGTGTATCCACGACCTAAGAATGATTATTATGAGTGATTATTGAGTATTGTAGTGAGGTTTTGATGTACTATTGTGAGAGAGATCATATGATAGCTGATTCTATGAAAAAAAATGCATCTATCTATGAGAGACTGAGAGAGAAAACTATGAAGATGAATACTATGTGATCTTATTTCCATTCAAAATGCTGTTTCTTTTGTGTTCTCTTTGTTGCTTGATGAATTCTATGAAGAAAATGAAGAGAATGATGAATTTTGTTGAAGATAAAGCTGCATCATAATGACCATTGATGTGCTAAGTGGTGACGTGCGGACCTCTCTAAGTAGGCAGTCCATTATCAGTATCTGCACATGTTGAACTTACCATCTCAATACTCTCCCTCAAGCTCAATTGTATTTCTACAACTCCAAGTAAGCTTCAAAAGTATTGAAGCTTCTCTGTACCCAATGACTTCGTGAAAATATCAGCTATCTGATCTTGTGTGTTGATATATACTAAGCCAATCTCTCTTGCAAGCATCTTCTCTCTTAAAAGTGGTAATGCACCAAAATGTGTTTTGTCCTAGCATGGAATAGTGGATTTCTAGCTAGCTATATGCTACTCATGTTGCCACTGTGAATGACAACTAGACTATCTCCCTGTACATCTAAATCACCCAATTATGTTCGCAGCCATACCACCTCACATGCTGACATAGTAGCATCTCTATACTTAGCCTATGTGCTACTCGTTAAAGCAACTGTAGGTTTCTTTTTGTTAATCCATGTAACTATTGTACTACCAAGGAAAAATATAAATCTACTAATAGATCTTATGTCAGATATGCTACCAGCCTAATTTACATTTGTGTATCGAAACACCTATATATCCTTACCTGCCTCATAAAAATGTCCATAATGCAAAGTGGACTTCAATACTTCAATATAACTACATCCAAATGAGACTTTCTAGGCGTCTATATAAACTGATTGACAAGATCAATAGCATAAATCAAGTCTAGCCTTTTGATAGTCATGTACATTAGACTATCTACTATCCTTCTGAACATAGTAGGGTCTTCTATCTCGTCCCCAATATCAACACTCACTTCACATTTTGCTCCAATGGCACTAAAAGAGGTGTATACTTTGAACTTGTATTCCTCTTCCTTCAAGATTGAAAACGTCCCCAAGATAAATATTCATCCATCAGAACACTCATGGAAGCAAATAGAGGCTTATAAACCACGTATAGGAGCTCTACAAAACACTACAAAATGTCACAAAAGGTATGAAAACCAGATAGTTCAAACCAAAATCACTTCAAACCATCCAAAACCTTCTAACACACTCAATCATTCTTCAAACCACTTATTCACAATCTCAACCTCATCAACAGAAAGAAAACAGACCAAAACAGAATAAAACAACAAACCCTATTAGAACCAAATGGACAGTTCTTACAAAACCTATAAGAACATCATATCTTAAACTCCAAAACACTTACAAAATCAATCAATCAACCCTCAAATTCAACCTTTCAGCTCACAAAAATAATAAAAATCAACCCAAATAACAAGTCATTTCAATCGTCAACAGATATGAGTGCTTAATGAGTGACGTGTGGAAGGAACTCTTTAAGACTAGAAAAATAGCTTAGATTCTCATCACCCTTCCACCTTGAAACAGATAGGAAAATAGAAAGAGTGAACCAAGGATTTGAAGACTATCTTAGAAGCTATGCCAAGGTGGACCAAAAATATTGGGCCTTGTATCTTAATGTGCTCAAGTTTCACTACAATAGCTCAATCCATTTAGCAATAGGTTATAGACATTTTGAGTTAGCCACAGGGAAAGAAGTCATAACATCCTTAGCCTTAGCCTTAAGAGTAGCCAAATCCAAAGATCAAGATGCAAAAGACTTCTTGAAGAAATGGAGAGAGAGAGAGAGAGAGAGAGAGAGAGAGAGAGAGAGAGATGCAGCAGCCAAGCTGAGTTTGGAAAAGAGAAAAATCATCATGACCGAGCACGCCAATAGGAAACGCAAGGTAGTTCTCTTCACCACAGGAGACATGCTTCTCATCAACTCCAAGCATATGTCCCTTCCAAAGAATATGATCCCCAAGTTCAACCATTGATATTATGGACCCTATCACATTACCATGGTCCTGAATGAGGTCATGTGCAAGCTAGACCTCCTAGAAAGCATTGTAGAGGAGCATAAATAGCTTTTCAACTAAGGTTTCCTCCATGCCATCCTCAAACACTTGCTCAAACTTCCTGTTTCATGTCCCTAACATAGAACAAAAGAAAAAAGTGAAAATTTCTCCAAGCCAAACAAATCACTTTGAAAGAATTCTCACCCTCGTGTGTTAACAACCAAGTGATATGGGGTACCTCTGACCTACGGAGATCCCTCTCTTTCTTGGTGGTGACCCATATAGTATTTAGTATCCATGACAATCAACACCAAGCGATGTGGCAATCCTTCAAGCTAGGGAGGTACCTCCCTCACTTTGTGGTGATGCTCATGGGATGCTTGTCATGAATCATGTGGTGGGGGAACTTGTTGAGTTATTGTGCCAAACACACACCGTACATATAAGAGAATGCTCACTCAAGAACACAAAAAGAGAGATGGACATCCAAAAAAAAATTTAATTGGTTTCTTCTTCTTCTTCTTTCACACAGAATACAATGTACACAAAGTATAAATAAGATACAACATAAAGGAAAGTGGCCTATTAATTCAAGTAGTGCATAACTAACTATACTAATCAATTAGTGCTATAACTATGCCAATTGTAGGTATGTGTAATAGACCAAATATAATAAGTGATAATCCAATGGCCATGTGATGCTTCATTCCAATAGCCCCTTTGAAGTAGAAGCAATCCTTTGGCACCAACAACATAAAGGTTACCCTGAGTACCTCACCAAGTAGAATGGATGCCCTCTCAAAGAAGCCACTTGGATTTTGGAAATGGAGGTCCATGAACATGGCAACAAGGCCTTCACTACCTAGCTCAAGAAGAATTCCAACAATACTTCCAATGTACCTTGAGTCATCCCTTAGCTTACCATAGGACTTTCAAAGCCTCCACTCCTCAAATGTAATTGAGTTGAGGGTGGACTGGCATGACAAAAAAAAAAGTCCCAGCTTGATAGAAAAAGATATGTTAAGGCCCCCAAGTTATAGTGTGGCAGACACTAAGACCAGCTTGATATGAAGGGATACGTTGAAACCCCGCTAATGCATCATCAATAAACAGTGACCAACTTGATAGAAAGAGCTATATTAAGACCCCAAAATGAGTCAATAAGCACTGCCCTTATATTGCTTACGATTCCATTGTGGGGGTGAGTGTAAGGTCTTTGTAGCTATACCATGGTGTTAATGCTAAAAACACCTATATAGGGAGTAGTAGTGACTCTAAGCCCTACTTGGTTTCTACTCTATGTGTGATTCCTTATACCTAGTGGTGAACCCTCAAATAGGTGGTGTCATGAGGGTGTATTCTTGGGATATTCTTATGTTGTATCATTTATTTCATTGAATAATACAAGAGTATACCTTGCTCTCACATATCGTGTTACCTTTCTGTGTTGTGTCAAGTGAGTGATTGAGTGCAAGTGCATTACACCAAGATGGATATGAGAGCCTAGCCACACGTAGGCAAAAGGGGGGGAAAATAGGTCAATGTAGTTAAATCTTGCTATGTGTGGCTATTGTGCTTGAACTTTGTTCCCACATTTTATGGAACTTGGCGTGTTCGTTAAGCAACTTGAGGTAACTCTCGCAACTTGACCACCACATTTCGATCAAGTTGAGGGTCTTGCATTTCTAGTGCTCCCACCCTTCTATGTGAGAGAAAAAAGGGTACCTAAGGAACTAGAGGTAATCACTTCCTCTACTGTGTTGACTAGCACTTTAACTAGTTGTGTGGTCGTGACTCCAGATTGGTGCCAAAGGACACAATTTTAGTGGTTTGACTATGTGTGGTACTGCTCTAAAATAAGTGGTTGGAACTTAGCTAGCATTGCTTAGTTGGCTATAAGCTTGATGAATATGGTGCAGCCAATGCCAGACAAAGAGAGAAGGTTAGAAGTCTAGGTGCTTTTTTTTGGAAAAAATTGATGGATGTCACCATTCACATAGGCTCATTTTGCTACTTTGATGTTTAGGCTTGGTTCTTTTCTTTTAAAATATACTACGTGTTCAAAGCCTAGGCCATGCAAAGTGCAGCTACATGTGAATAAAAGTATGCTTCACTCCATAAGCCACACTCGCATGTCTAAATGAAGCTTTCAAAAGGTGAAGCTTAAGCAATAACTACATGGAGATCAAAACCACACATACTCAAATGAAGTTCTCCTAAGGTGAAGTTTAAGTTATTACATTGCATGTTTGACAATTAGCTTTCAAATATGCATGTTGAAGTTGGTCATATTGCATGTTGACATTGCTTCCTTCTACTTCTCGTGAAGGCTAGTGACAAATGGCCCCACCACATGATATTAGAAATACAACTAGTAATATTTCAGGCAATTAATTTGCATGGCAGCATGTGTGTATTGAGGATCCCATTGACTAGTGTGCTACAAAATTCAACTATTGATCATCACCTTGCATGTCACCAACACGATGACATGCTCAAAGAAATATATTTTTCGTGCTTATATATCTTTGTTGTTCTTACAATGATTGTAAGAGGTCATAACATGCAATGTTTCTACATTGAATGTAACATCTCCACTTCACGACCACAATCTAAAATATTTCATTTTCCATTATGTTTTTCTATAAGGTCAATTATTGTAACCTATTTGTACTCTATATATAGTTCATTTTATATTTTTCATTTTCTTTCTATCTATTTTGACTCAAACATGATTGCATATGCATATCTAGGTATATCAATGCATTATTTTGAAGAGGTCATTTAAACATTTATATATAGTAATTTTATGTATAAATAAGATATATGACACTTACTTACAGACATACAACTGTTAACCCCAACATGAAGAAAGCAAAATGAAATAAAAAAGATGGAGGGCAAAGGCGGAAAAAAGGTAGCCTAACTTAAGAAAGAAAAGGAGAAAAGGCCAAAAGCGCAAGGGCAACCTTAAAAGTCCAAGGCAAATGCAAAAGGGGAAAGGTGCATTTTAAAATACAAAGGCGCGCCCTGAAATCTTGTAAAAGAATGTCAAGCAGTGGAAAATCCGGAAAAGCGAAAGCAGAAGACAAAAACAAAGGCCAAGGCAAAGAGAAACGGAAGACAATGGCACATAAGGAAAAGCGCCAGTCAAAACTTTTGTAAAAGAGCGCAAGCGCATCATGGTTTAATTCAAGGAGCGCCGGGGCTCTCACCCGTGCAATTTGTAAATGTAGACGGTGGTGGAAAGGAAGCTAAGAAGATAGAAGGACAATGGGAAAAAGGGCCTAGGCTACAGCTGGCCATGTAAAAAAGGGGAAAAGGGGATGACCGCCCAAAAGGGATTTAGGGTTTTGTATATAAAGTTGAAAAGTGAATGAGAAGCTCATTCTTGTGTGTGGCAAAAAGTGGCTCTCCTATTCTCCTTCTTCTTCTTGTTCTTGCTTGCTTGAGCTTGTGCTTGAGAGAGAGAGTGTGAGAGTGTGAGGGAGTGAGTGTGCAAGGGTGAGGGACCGTGGGGTGGAGAAGCTCTCCATCTTCTCCTCTCTTCTTCTCTTCTCTTCTCTTCCCTTCTCTTGCTCGCGGTGATGGAGCTTGGAGCGCAGGGCTTGAGGATGGAGCATGCTTGAAGCTCACACTTGGATAGTGGAGCTACCGGAGTGCGCGAGAGAGGAGGTAACTCGAACGGCATGGAGGTAAGCTCACTACACCTGTAGATATGGATGGCGCGTCAGCTATGTGAGAGGTAGCCATTAGTGCTCGGCTTGGAACACTTGAAACAATAAGCGGTCCGTGGATCTTGGCGGTTGAGCGAAAGCTCCCACATTGGTTCCATTGCCGGGACAACGGATTCAAGCCTTGAGCGCTTGCGCGCTTCAAATTGAGCATCAAAGTAATGGTTTTCCCCGAACCAGTGCTTGAGATAGGTAGGAAGTGAGGGGGTTGAAGATGGTATTCGATCTCCTTGGCAAGTAGGTTTTTTATTTTTTTTGAGATTTATGTTGTGAGATGGAGTAGTGTAGGTATTTACCTTGTGATTTGGATGCATTAGGGTAGGAAAAAAACAAAGAAAAAGAAGAAAAACAAGCATCAGGGTTTCTGCTGTCATAACAGGGCATGAGGGTTTGATTCGTTTGCCGATTTGCATTTTGGAGTTTATTGGCTATTCCAGGTATATACAACTCTTTCCCTCCATCCATAGCTTTGATCTGGAGGTGTGTGTGACAGGCCATGACCTGAATCATGTGATTCGGCCAATTTATCGTTGCGCTGACAAAAAACGCGCCGCGCCCGGCATGTCCGAGTGACGGCGATTCTGGGCCGAGTCCCAGAATTGGCCCTCGGACCACTTGGCCATTCAGCCATCGGCCCACTACCACTCGGACCAATTGACTTAGCCCACTGGACTCGGACACCCACCGCTTGGCCCGCCCGAATTGAGCATTCGGACCAACTTCAAAATTCGGCCCTCGGCCCACTCGGCCACTTGGCCCTCAGACCATTCGGCCCACTACACTCGGACGCCTTTCACTCAGCTCGTCCAAGTGAAGTATTCGGATCAACTTGAAATTCGGCCCTTGGCCCTGCCGACTCAGCCCACTTGACTCGGCCCTCAGTCCATTCGGCCCTCGGGCAACCAAACTCGGATTGGCCAAATTTGACATTTGGACCAATTACATTCGGCCCTTCTACTCGGCCCTTGGACAGTCCGAATCGGGCATTCAACCCCTGTAATTCGGACCTGTTGGGCCGAAGTTAGATTTTCTTAAATTTTAACTTGAAGACAGTGAAACTAACCAAGAGACCACATAGAGCCGAAACCATATCATAGATCAATCACTGGGCTGAATCTTAGAGCAAGTAGTTCAAAAGTTGGCTATAAACGGTCTCTCAAATCACATATGGCATTTACCGTAACGGCCCTGTGGGCCGGGGGGTACTGCCCCCCGGACCCCCGCAGAGGGGGCTCTGCCCCCTCTGCACCTCCCCCAAGTAGGTTGGAGAGAAAACGCACGCCGTGATAGGTCCTCGAAATTGGACCCTAGTGTAGTAATGACTCTACACGAGCATGGATTCTCACTTGCAAAATAGCAACCAATAGCCCATACCCGAACAGAGAGAAACAGAGACCCTAGAACATCAATGGGCCAATCTAGCCATCAAGGGCAAAAAGGCCACACCACGAGAACACAAAGTCATTGTGTTCAGACCATGTCTAGTCAGAGCAAAATGCAACATCAGCAAGCTACAAGTGCCAAGATGACTAGACATGACACTCTTGATGAGAGATGTACCTTGAGCAACACTGCACAGATCACCCAAGACATTGGTGGAGAATCCACATCTGGTCATGCAAGTGGGGACTCAAGGGCATCTGTCAGAAGGCTTAAATTTACAAGCCAAGACCCGGAAGATGAAGACATAGTACCACCTGCTTATCTTAGGGTCAAACTCACCGCGAAAAAAGAGCATACTATCGATGCTCTGATGGATGAAGGAGCAGGTTTTAACATCTTGACCTATGAATCATGGACCCTACTAGGCCAACCAGAGCTCACACCGACTAGTGCAACTCTTAGCCCTTATGGGGGACACCCACAAGCACTCATAGGGAAGTGCAGAATCCTTGCGACAATTGAAACGGAAAGCTTGCCTATCCTATTTCATGTTCCTCCAAATAGTGCTAACTGCGGGAAAGAAACCCTCCTAGGAAGACCCTTCAAAAGGGCGACCAAGTGTGAGGTTGACTATGTAGTACAAAGGATACACCTGACACTACCAGGTGTGAGGATAGTCACAACCTTTAGCAAGGGTGCCGTCATCGAACCTTGGGGGAAAGTCAAGGAAGGCGCTGATGTGCCAGCCAAGCCTAGTAATGAGAGCAAGGAGTTGTGGGAGGAGTTGATGCAAGCGCAGGTTGAACGGAGAGAACCAGTGAGTGAGGCCATACTTGAAGCAAAAAGGTCAGGAGGCAAGGCCAAGGATAGGGTTTGGACTTACAAATATCGTAGAAGACCACGAAAGAAGCCCAAGCCTTATAGACGAAGGCATCGTTGGAGGGTCACCACAACGCCGCGATGGATATCCAAAGCATTGCTATGTGCTCAAGGGTATTACGCAGGTAACCGATGGATTTGGGTACCAAAATTCCCTGCTAAACCATCTCTATCAGCTGAAGGCAAGATTGCATCAAAAGCAACGAAGCATAGGAGGAAATCTAAGAGAAACTCTAGGTCTCAAGGCAAGAAACCAGACATGAGTGTTCGAAAGAAAGAGCCTCAGCCTAGCATGCTTAATAAGCAGATGTCATATGCATCCATTGAGCGTGCACAAAAGCCATTAGTGCCCAAAGAGCCTTTGATTTTCCAAGAGGATAACAGGCATCATAGGCAAAACATTGCTCAAGGCAAGTCTGATCTCTCAACAAAGAAAATGGCACAATTGTCTAATAGCCTCGAACAAATCATTCAGCCAATGCCAAGTCCACCTAAGAGTCCTAGATCTCCTACATCCTCTTTTTCCAAACGAACACAGGAAGCACAACAGCAGTCGTCAATGGCGGTTGCTCACTCCCAATCTCTATCTCCATCAAAGCTTCCAAATATCCAAGAGGGGGGACATGACACTAGCCGTAGCTCTCGGCCCAAGGATATGCCTGTGCAACCCAATGTGACCAGATCAACTCATGCTCGATCTACACAGATGAATGCTCAAAGGGCAACAAAAGACGTGACCACTTCCGATCGCCCTAGGGACCTGACACTGCAATCCACCAAGAGTAGCCAGCCCACTGGACTAGCCGCCACTACTTCGAATTAGGGATCACAGCAGTCACAGCCCTTGGCTGTGACAATGCCCCTCGCGGAACGTGTCCTTAGTAGTTTACCTGTGGAGGAGGTGTCGCAACCAACTTCATTGACAAATCCAGCACTTCCAAAGTGCCTAAATCCTAGGCTAGAGGAGTTAAACAGAAGGGAAGAGCTAGACTCTCCAAAAAGGGAGGCAGTTGTATCCTCACAACCTAGCAAGGCTATTCAGCAGGCCACGGCTATGTCCCATAAGGACACACTAGAGAGAGAATGCTGAGGCCCAACCAAGCACATCAATGGTTGACCTAGTCCAAGGTCCCGAGTCATTGAGAGATGCACCTTCACTGACCAAGAAAAAGAGGAGAAAACAGCGAAAACAACAGCAGCTACAGGTGGTTGTGGACCCCAAGGACATTGAGACGAAGAGTGTTGGAGAGCTGATGAATAAAGCATCGAGTCCATCCACCAATGAACCCATTGATGCCTCTTCTAATAACGGTGAAACCTCAGACACGTCCGTGTGTTCTGAAAAATCAAAGGAGCTGTTACCATCAACTGTTGCTTGCAACACTCAATCCACCGACAACAGAACTTGCATTGACCAACCAAGAGTGGATACAACACTGTCACAGCAGGGTGACAAATTTATACTAGTCACATCTAATGAGAACCATGACACAATAACAAAGCCTCAGGAAAAACATGAAAACCTCGAAGGCATAAGCAATCCTGGCATTGATCAATCTTGCTCATCTAGACCTGAGCCCCCAGCTATGCTAAAGCCTAAGGAAACCCTTAGAACTTTGCATGAGATAGCAACCGAGCAAGCCCTCATAGAACATAGAGATGTCGCAGAGTACTTGACCGAGTGGGACACTAAACTGAAATTATTCGCACGTGTCTATGTTCATGCAGACATGGGCATATTCCCTAGGGAGTAGCTTGAGGAATATCTGCCTTACTCGCTATCGTGAGAAGAGCAAGAATATCTTGACGGACATTATGACAAGCTCTTACATGAACGCATGTGACTCATCTCTAACGAGGAGGCTGACGAACTATGCTTAACCGTGGCATTTAATGAAATGCTCTGCCAGCCAAATCTCTTAAAGATAGAGCAACTAAAGCGACAATCAGATGGTAGAAGCCAATTTGAAAAACATTGGTTCGAAAACCGCGCTACAATGGCCGAACTTGGAGCCCAAATCATGACAGTCTTAGAGGAGCGACTGGCCAAATGGCGGTCCCAAAGAGACCCAACCTATGTGGCACCAACTTCATTTCGAGTTCTAGCTACAGTTCGAGGTATGGACTTAGCTGGAACTAGCCTAGAGAGCCCTTTGATTGATAAAGTTCTCACTGAGAAGGAGCTACATGTTTCCAGTAGACTCGGACAAGGCACCATGCTACTCAATGTTGCCAAATATTTATTATTGCTAAGTTGGCTACTAGAGAAGCTAGATATGTGTGCCACACTCGAGTACAATCCTGAGTTCTACAATTGGTTTTTATCCTCACGGAGTGACATGGTTTCATGAACATGTACATAAATAAACAATGTGTTTTGTGACTGTGTAAATAATACCAAAAGAAGCAAAGGCCAACACACCCCATGAGCAATGATGACCAAGTGCAGGTGATATGCATCAAGTCAAAACTAAGGGATTCAGGTTGGCGATGTCTTGTTTAGCTGGACATTTTCATTATGTTTGAAGCATGTGACTTGCATGTACTCTGACGCCTTTCCAAGTGAATGCAGAATGACACAGGTCAATGTCTAGAAGAGTTTAATATCCAAGTCACCACAAGACCACCAACACCACAAAGAACCATTATGGAGGAAGTGACAGGAATACCAAGAAACAAAAGCCATGATGGAAACGCCACTGGATGAGAACCCAAGGACACCTCTGCAGAAAGCACATATTGCAACTCAGCATGGCCAAAGCATAATCATCGATTACCTCCTCCTTCTTGGCCAAACTCTATGTTCGAGCAAGCCGAGCCACGCTCTCAACAAGGGCGAATGTCTCTTCATCATCCAGGATTCAATTCGCAAGATGCTCTGCCCTTGTCCATGCACGTCTCACTCCAAGTGCTACCTCAATTGTTCGATGTCTCACACGTTACAAAGAGGTTTGCAAAATCTCAAGTGTATCTCTTCATCTCAACAACAGTTCCTCTAGCATCAAGGCTGGTGACACAATCATCTCTGTAATATCCATTCTTCATAACCTTTGGATCCCAACATTTCTCAATCCAAATGAAAGGCTAACAGCCTCAATGTATGGCATTGATTGTATTCATTTTTTCCACCAAAAGAAAAGAAAAGAAAAGAAAAGAAAAGAAAAGAAAAGAAAAGAAAAAAAGCAAAAAGAAAAAAGCACACACGATCACAGCACCGCACCTAGGGGTCCTCAAATTAGGTACGTCCAGTGACCTTGGTCGGTGGCTCTGTCCCTAATTCCCTAGCCCTTTGTATGTCCCCCACAATTGTTCAGGGCACATTAAGGGCAGGACATACCTAGGGAGCTCGCCTCACCTATGGTTAGACCTGTCACCTTGAACCACTTGCACAATTCTTTTGCACTCCATCTCGATGCCATTACAATCAATAGTGGTAAGCAAGGCATGAAAGACAATGGAAAAGTACACCATACTTTTCAAGCACTACAAGTAGCCACTAGCTACAAAAAGCTAAGACATCAAGCAGCTCAATTATACTACATTGCCTTGACAAGACCATAATGATGTCTCAAGAAAACTTCAAGTGTACTCCCCGTCTTCATCGACAAATTTTTCCATCAACTTAGCCCCTTGCTTCACTGACCCATTGCTATACAAGGAACTAGGCCAATAGTTTTCTAACTAAGTAATACCTAAATACGCACGTGTACTCACTTAATATTCACACTATAACCTATACACGGTTTGGGTCCTCAAGTACAAGACAATACTCCAGGCTTGCTTAGAGTTTGACCTGTCTCCCAAACTAATCAAAATATGTCTTGTGCATGATAAGAAGACTAGCACTACCCCTTAATAAGGAGAGACCACATGAGAGGTTTTCCAATTGCAGGCATTGAAGACTCCAACGAAGGTGTCATTCGCTCTTCATCAACACTCAACTTTGAATTCCTATCCTTATCACCCTGTAAGCCTGCCAAGAATCATCATGTACAGAATCCCCAACAAACTGCCACTTGTACTCCATCAGTGTAGGCCCCCCAAAGAACAGCCCTACCACCAACTCCCATTGCCCTACCACTTAACCCACCAACGTGCCCCCAACGACCTTCCTCCCCACCACTACCAACACTCCGCCATGGCAACCACAGACATCCTTGCCACCCACGTCTTCGATGGATGCTAACGCCTGCTACCTACGACGGTGAGTGCCATGGGACTGGCACTCGTCTAGGAGGGGGGTAATGTTAACCCCAACATGAAGAAAGAAAAATGAAATAAAAAAGACGAAGGGCAAAGGCGGAAAAAAGGTAGCCCGCCGACTTAAGAAAGAAAAGGAGAAAAGGCCAAAAGCGCAAGGGCAACCTTAAAAAGTCCAAGGCAAATGTAAAAGGGGAAAGGTGCATTTTAAAATACAAAGGCGCACCCTCAAATCTTGTAAAAGAGTGCCAGGCGCCGGTGGAAAATCCGGAAAAGCGAAAGCAGAAGACAAAGACAAAGGCCAAGGCAAAGAGAAACGGAAGACAAAGGCACACAAGGAAAAGTGCCAGTCAAAACTTTTGTAAAAGAGCGCAAGCGCATTATGGTTTAATTCAAGGAGCGCCGGGCTCTCACCCGTGCAATTTGTAAATGTAGACGGGCGGTGGAAAGGAAGCTAGGAAGATAGAAGGACAATGGGAAAAAGGGCCTAGGCTACGGTCGGCCATGTAAAAAAGGGAAAAAGGGGATGACGGCCCAAAAGGGATTTAGGGTTTTGTATATAAAGTTGAAAAGTGAATGAGAAGCTCATTCTTGTGTGTGGCAAAAAGTGGCTCTCCTCTTCTCCTTCTTCTTCTTGTTCTTGCTTGCTTGAGCTTGTGCTTAAGAGAGGGAGTGTGAGAGTGTTAGGGAGTGAGTGTGCGAGGGTGAGGGATCCTGGGGTGGAGAAGCTCTCCATCTTCTCCTCTCTTCTTCTCTTTTCTTCTCTTCCCTTCTCTTGCTCGTGGTGATGGAGCTTGGAGCGCGGGGCTTGAGGATGGAGCATGCTTGAAGCTCACACTTGGATCGTGGAGCTACCGGAGTGCGCGGGAGAGGAGGTAACTTGAACGGCATGGAGGTAAGCTCACTACACCCGTAGATATGGATGGCGCATAGGCTATGTGAGAGGTAGCCATTAGTGCTCGGTTTGGAACGCTTGAAACAATAAGCGGTCCGTGGGTCTTGGCGGTTGAGCGAAAGCTCCCACACACACAAACTAGATAGACCTGTGTGTAATAAATGTATCACATATTTAACATTTATAAATTATATATTAATATCATATAAGTGTATATAAATAAATCCATAAATGTATATAAGTGTATCTAGATGTGTGTTTTTATATCACTTCATGCTCAGTAGTAGCCAGGTTGGGATTCCCCTTTCATCAACTTGGCTTCCGTAGCTTGGAAGTGATATGAACCATAGGGTTTAAATGGTCTTCATGTAGCTAGTCAGGAAAAGAGAGAGAGAGATAGGAAGCGAGATATGTGCCTTACCTTAAATGTTTCATGTGTAGCCAACCACAAAGAGAGAGAGAGAGAGAGAGAGAGAGAGAGAGAGAGAGAGAGAGAGAGAGAGAGAGAGAGAGAGAGAGAGAGAGAGAGAGAGAGAGAGAGAGAGAGAGAGAGAGAGAGAGAGAGATGTACCTTAACATGAATGCACCGCAGTAGCCATACACACACACACACATAGAGAATGTGCTATGTTAGGTGTTTGCTAACTAGCAATAAAGGTGATTTTTACACATACATCTATAGATTGTTTTTAATCTATCTTTTTTTAATTAATTTATCTTTTATTAATCTATCATTTATTTTTAACTCATCAACTTTTAGGTTGCCTTTTACGATTTTAACTCATCAGCTTTTTTGCCAGCTATTAGTTTTCTTTTTTAGGTTTTTAACTTATCGGTTTTTTTAAAGCTAACGTTTTTCTTTTTTAAGATTTTCACTCGTCAATTTTTAGTATTTTAATTCATCGACCTTAAAGAACACAAAAGTGGCATTGAAAAAGAGCATACATTGCTCTTTTGTTAAATTGTGCGAGGCAATGGGTATGCGAGAGTCAACAGATGTTCGACAACTTGCTGCCAAATGATGTTACTTGTTGCAACCCGCATACGTATGCTTGCTGCTGACAATGGGTAGGCCAATGTAACAAAAAGATAATTAACAATTTGTTAAATATTAACAACAATATATAATCACTAGTTGATTATATGATATATAATCACTCATTCGTAATTTGATCAGTCATTGTATAGTATAGATTATAGTTATATTATAGTTACATAGTTAATATAGTCAATTATATGATATATAGTTAATTATACGATGTATAATCACTAATTCGTGGGGTGTGTGTGTGTGTGTGTGTGTGTGTGTGTGTGTGTGTGTACATATATATGTATGTATATATATGTGTGTGTGTATATATATATATACATGTATATATATTTGTGTACACACACACACACACACACACACATAATTCACTATAGTCCGTTATATTTTATATAGTTTTATTATTATTTATTAAATTCGATAAGCTCACTATGGTTGATTATATAATTTATATAATTATGATAATTAATTATATTATTATTTATTAAATTTAATTAATTTAATTTTAAATACTATTATAGTCAATCATATATTTATACTACAGTTAATTAGATTACTATCGATTAAATTCAATTATAATTCATTTGATTTGTGGTTATTGGATTAGTCATCAAACCAAATAAATATTTATCCGATTAGTTAGTAATTTTAGTACTTGATACTTAAATAATTTGATTAGTTAGTCATTTGAGATAATTCAAATAGTATTCATTTGATTAATTCGATCATACTTAGTAATTAATTAATTCGAGTATCATTAATTTGGTTATTTTAATTTAGTAACTTATTTAGTAGTTTACTATTCCAATTATTTGATTAGCTACTTAGTAGTAATCCAATTATTCAATTAACTAGTTAGCAGTTACTAATAAGATTAGTTAGTATATGAATTCAATTAGTATTAATTGGACTATTTCAATGATCTAGTGATTAAATAGTTGGTTAAATTTACCTATACTTAGTTAATGTGACTAGTAATAGATTAGTTACTTATTAGAAATTTGATTATTCAATTAGTTAGTTAGTATTTGATTAATCAAAAGTTAACTAATTTGATTAGGATTAATGTGGTTATTATACGTTAGTTTTAAACAAGTAGCTAGTTATTATTAAGTAATACATGATTGATGGTTGTTATTTTCCAACATAATAATAATAATTGTTTTACTTAGAATTTATGTGGTTTGCTCATTTACTTGTGTGTGTGTGACCATTGCAGGCCTTAGCCAAAGAAACTTCAATCTTCATACATACAATCTTTCACAAGGTTAGAATCTACCTTCTCGTTTATCACTATCAACAATAAAGAAAAGAAATGAAAAGTACACATATTCTCCAAAGATAAGGGAATATCACATTTTCCTATAAATATAAACCAAGGAATTGACTTGTACTAGCTCTTTGGTATGTTGCTTATATAGCATCTTTATGTTTTTTTTTTTGTCACTACTATGATTTTACAAAGTTATAAGTTTAGTCTTAAACAAAACATGTTTTTTTATAATTGAAATGTAAAAACCACCAGTTCTTAGACTTTGATCAAGCAACTTTTTTTGTCTTCTATTTTATGTTTTACAAGGTGCTCTTCATCAATGCAAGGTCTCAAGCTATATGAAGTCTAAAACCAAATCTGATTAGCTCCAAAAACTTGTAAGTATTATTTACGTAAAGCATAATTTAAAAGAGATAATGTTTGATTTTGCTTAGGTATGATTGGAGATATTTTGTTATTTTTTCAAGCATAGAAATTGAAATGTAAAACTATATTCAATCTTAGAATGGTATTGTTGTGATAAATAGATTTATATTTTTAGCAACTAATAGAATAAGCAATAGTAATTTGCTCTATGCAAATGCCAAATCACAAGATCTCATTAAGATCTTCTAGGGAAATGAAAACTATGGCTTCTAAAAAAACATCACTAAAACCATGTGCCACAAGTTGGTGTGATATACACAAATTTGAATTGTGCTAATAGTATGCTCTTATGGAGTAGTCACAATGCAACATCAAAACAATGTCTCAGAAACTATTAATGTGTGGAACAAATGTGAGTTTCAATAGCTTTGTCAAGCACTATCCTCATTTTTTACATGCCAATAATACAATGTTGACATCATACCATATAAAAAAAGACCAAAATAAGCATGTAGTGGCCCTATTGCCAAACTATACAAATTTACATCAAACCGTTACAATTTTAGCTTTTGAGCATCATTAATGTGTTGATCTTTGTCTCCACGATGATAAACAACAATTGCAAATGGAATATTAGATCAACAATCGATTCTCAACAATCATATGGTGTCTTGGAATAATCCATCACTTGCTCAACCAATCACTGGACTTAACATCTACCATGGCTAATATGGTTGCTTTTAATATTATGCATAATCTAATGATCCAAAAATACATCACAATAGTGGAACATCGTTGTTTGACCCAAAGTTTGAAACAAAAAATGAAGCAGGTTATGCTTTGCTCAACAATATAGTCAAGACCAATCAAGGACATACATTCAAAAAGGCTTATAAACATGATTTTTTATCTATCAGTTTATAGGATAACAATTGGCTTCAAGAAAGAACATCAATGTTCAAAATAGATAGCTTACATGTAACAAGCTCATCCTACCTAGATATCACCTTGGAGAGCATACTATTTCCATTCCTTTTCCCACTTAGTCATGGCATATACAATGGTAACACATATCTCAGTGAATACATCAAGATGCGCACGCCAGCCCTATTCTCTGTCTATACCTTACACAAGCCTTATATTCTAATTTTATACCAACTAAAACAAATTGTGTTGATCACAAATAGTACAAGCACAACTTGCTTACAAAGAGACATTGATAACTTCAAGCTAGCAAATAAGAATACTTCCAATGAGGAAGCGATCATGCATATACTCCATTCCAACATACCAGCATCAATATCAAGCTCCCTTTCTTGGCACTAGCATAACTTGAAGGACCTTATCACAATAGTCGATGTGTGGGGCATGCCTCACTTATTTCTTATTTTCACTGCAAATTAGGTGACTAGTCTAAGGTGGGATAAGATCCACCTCGAAAGCCATTGCAAAAGAGTTCAATCAAGAATTCTCATGGAAAGATTTCCCCATCAAGTACACTATCCTCTTTCGCACCAAGTTCCAACTATTTTTCAATCAATCCATCATTGGGAATGCTACTTGCATGGGACATGACCAACATCATGTGATTGCAACAAAAGTAAACTTCACCTCTCTAAACCATTCAAAATCAAGCACGTGATTGTACGTGTCAACCTAGTTTAAATTCAACAAAAAAAGTGTATTTTGAGGAAAGGATAATGAAGGTTTGGGAGTACTATATACATGCCACGAGGGGTTGGATCTGACAAAACTCCCCTCCTCACTTTGTGGCTCAAGGTTTAGTAAATCTTTCAATAAGAGATAGTATGGATAAAAGATACTTTTTGTGATAAATATTTGTTTTATGAAAAGAAGAGCTCCATCACTTCACCTTTTTTGTGGAATTGTTTTGAAAGAATGTCATGAACCCACATATTTGCCATATACAGGGGCATAACATCCACATTACATACTATTTTATCTAGTTATATTTGTTGCACAATGCTTTTTTTGTTAGAAGATTTAGTTTTTCTGATTCCCCTTCTTATGCTTCAATTATCATTGAAAATACATTTTAAATAGACCTTATTACTAGTCTACCCACAACTCAAGCAAGAATGATATGATTTGGATCATAGTTGACCATTTTAGCAATCACACTTTAGACTCTCAAAGCCTAAGAAGTTATTGAAATTTTCTTTAAGTATATTTTGTACACTAGAGAATGTTAGATTCCATGACCTATTATAAAGACTTTACATTTTTTGCAATACACTTCACACCATACTTCTCAATAAACTAAGCACTCAAATTTATTTCACATCCACATTTCACACAATCCAATGGGAAATTTGAACCCATAATTACTACAATTTTTGATACTCTTGTGAGTTTACACTTCTAATAGATCAAGTACATGGAGTCCATATGTAGACCTACCTCAATTTGCATACAATAATACACCAATTCATTCATAAAAATGAAATTATTTTCAAGTAGTGTATGGTCATTCATCTTTCACTCTTATAAGCCAAATGTCTAATGAAGTTTCCATAACTCACAAGATTATCCAGAATTACTACATAGTTTTGTGTAAAGCACAACAATGCATTCAACAATGACAATAATATTATAGCTTAAAACTAATAGGAAAGCAAGGAAATGAACTTTAAAGAGGGATATTTGTTATGCTTCACATTAGAAAAGGGAGATTGGAAAGTGGTGAACCCATTCACTAGTTACTTGCCTCCCACACGACGTTATGGAATATTTGAGATCATGTACAACTTTGATAACAATAAATTTCAATTGACCATACTAGCTCTTGGAAATCTACAATGTTTTTTATATCATCCTTTTCCTATTGCTAACAATCCCGTCTTTCATATATGAAGAATCTAAAGCTCTCTAACCTAAAAATATCATTGATCATCAAGATAGCTCGAAATCATAGTGGATACCATTGATCATCTGATTGAAAGTGCCAAATGCATTCCTCTTATATTTTCATCTTGAATCAAATCAATTTGGTCAAACTAACTTCAATCCCCATTATAATTCTAGGGAAGGTACGACCTTGTTTAACTTTGGCTTAAGTATTTTGTAGGATACATTAAGCATGCACTAAGGGTTATTCCATTTTGTGTTATCATTAAATTCATACTTCTATGTCAGTATGAGTCTTTTTAGCTTGAGGTCGAGAATTTACAATTAGCCTTATGTCCTTTGTCATTTTCTAAGCACTATTCTTATTAGATATTATCTTGGCTTTGTTCAAGTAAGTTGTGTGATATAATTCCTTGATTGCTTTTATCAAACTATTAGTGTGATGATTACGAGATTCATAAAGGAGTTCGATTTTATATGGATGGTGACCATGATCTTTCTATACAAGGGTGTGCAACATTTGCTCTAATTTTTCTTTAATTACAACTATGGAAACTTGCTTGATATTGTTGCTATTCAACCAACAAGACTTCTACAAAAATGGCGATTATAAGAAACAACCATTTCTCGGGAAGAAAGAAATAATTGTTATCGATGGACTTATATTGCATGGTGGATGTGCACGCGCTATGTAAAACATTTATCTGATTTTTCCTACACCTTAAATATCTTCTTCCACCCTAGAAGAGTTCTTAGACATCCAATGAAGGATGTATTAAGCAAATATAAAAAGAGTATTCATAAGAGGGTTTTTATCATGGAAGCCTAACCATATGATCAGAGGTTAAGAAACAAACATTGAGAGATGTTAGTCTATCCCATCCTATGATCAATCCACTGCAAAAAGATTAGATTTGAAGGGAAATTTTTTCTTCATTTGAAACTCACACAAAAATCCATAGTCTTCAACTTGTGTTTAGTCTGAGCTTGTGGAGGTCAAATCCTTAGTAAACAAGAGAAATGGATTGTATCTTGAACATAACCTAAGAGTGTGAGCTCAAAATGGCAATATGAGTTCATCAAAGGTCATACAAGGCATCCTAAAAGATCCAATTAGGTAGAGAGAGATGTACTAGCCAAAAGAGAAAACTTAAGGCTTCACAATGCAATCTTCAATGTTAGCAAGTTGGTTGGCTACTTCCTCCTCATTGAGAAAGGGGCTGGACATCAACATCATCTAGTTGGCTTGCTTCCTCAAAAGATTTGCAAAAATCTTTGGTCTCCTTGCCTTCAAGAATCTCTTGATCAAGATAGGTTGTGAAATCCTGGATGTAGGACAAGAGAGACCAAGTGTTGTTCTCCAAAATTATTATTACAATTACCTTGAAAAATAGCATCAATCCTTTTAAACCCAAATAAACCACAAGTAAGTAACTCTAATCCAAGTCTAGAGTTTTGTAGGCATCCCATAAGTTTCCCAAAATACCATATCTTTGCAATTAAGGTTAAGATTGAAGGAGTGGTCGTACTTGTTGATTTTATGAAAAAATGACAAAGCTTCCTTGCCATAACTCCAATGAATCATGAAAAGGAAAAGTAACCTTACAATTTCCTTGGTGCACCTAGTGCACATACCACTGCTAGTTCCTTTAAGATCCTTGGCTCTATCCCCTCCTCTCCAAATAGCTTTGTGGACAATCTGCCACATAGGAGTTGGCGATTCAGCATGGATAATAAGTGCCCAAATAATTTTAGATGTTGAAACTCTAGTGATGAGAAGCATCCTAATTGACATGCTATCATTCACTAAGCTTGCTAGTGAGCTTCTCGGCCAGAGGAGGCACATCAAACAAGGGTAGCAAAGATTTGTTGGCTTCCCAACCAAAAGCTCTATCATTGAAGGAGCCTCTTAATTGAATTTCCCTAAACTTGTAAGGATCCCAACTGGTGATTCTAGGCACTATTAGGCTGAATTCAAGGGGCTTAAGTCAGACTCTATGTTAACGTAATAGAGAGTGAGGCAATACACATTGTGAAGAACCATAATCCCTTCCATTGTCTTCTACCATTTTCAGATATTTTAAATGCAAGCTTGCATTGGTGATCCATAAGAGAGGAGGTGGAAACTGAATCTTTTCAAAGCCATGGTGAATTATAGCTGGGATTGTTATATAGATTAATTAATTCTTTGTAGGCAGTCCAAAGGCTTTTGACCAAGGAGGAGCACTTGCCAATCTTGCACTTAACCTTATGCACAACCATAGTTACCACATACAAATTCTTCCACTTATTCAAGTTGCTAGTGCTCATATCTCCCACCCCCTAAGCAACAAAATGGCCCAACTTTTTCAAAGGGGAAGAGGATGCTTCTAGTTACATAGCACTATTCACAAATATAGATGTTCTTTAAGTATCTATGAAAGTTAGCCCCTCTTTAATCTTGTATGGACAAGAACATTTGGCAGTGCCATACAGAGCACTACAGTGTCACAGAGAGTCACAGAGATAGTTCCAGAAACAGGACCAGAGTTCCAGGAGATAGAAGAGGAGGAAGTGCCACAAGTGGCAGAAGAAGTCCCCATGATGCCCCTGTTGGAAGAAAAAAGGAAAATTAAAATGGGTGTCACCCCATTCCCTAACCGGTTAGAGAAGCCAGTGGATCCTATTAAGGAATACGATCTGGTCAGAGATCTAGATACCTTTAAACCAAACCTCACATTCCGACAATTATTGATGTTGTCTCCCAGTTGCCGAAAAAGGTTCAAAAGTATACTGACAAGAAGACGTGGCTTAAGGATTGCTCCCTCAACAACACCAAAGTCCAACAAAGCTCCAAAGCCTGTAAAAGAAGTGAACATGGCTAACGCCTTCCTAGATCCGGGTACCCCAGAGATTGGCGTGTGGATTGAAGGTTGCTTTATTGCAAATGCACTGATTGATGGAGGTTCATCAGTGAACATTATGACGGATGTGACAATGAAGGATCTAGGCCTACAAGGTGTGCAACCAACCCAATGGCTCATCAGACTGGTAGATCAGAGTAGAATCAAGCCTTTGGGCATTCTCCCATATGTGAAGACTACAGTGGCTGGAAAAGATTATTGGCTAACCTATCTGGTGGTGAATCCAAACTCTTATGGTAAATCCTACCCTCTGTTACTTGGCAGACCATGGCTTTTTGAAGCCTGAGCAAGGACAGATTGGTTCAAAGGAACCTTGACCTTGGGTAGAGGACCTAATAAAGTGGTGCTGAAGCTATATGGTGCTCAAAAAGGACATGGAGCCACCTCCTTGGAATTATCTTCTGACTCCCCTAATGAGGCTACGGATGGAACATCAGCAGAAGAAGATGTTGTCAAACAGATCCTTCCCAAGAAAACAGTGGCATGTTCCTTAACAGTGGATACTGTAAGCCAACTTCCAAAAGATGCAAAGCCATTGTCAATGGGTGAATACTTCCTACCTAAACCAAGAACGATTTCTGAAATCACTTCTGACAGTGAGATAGAGGCATGGATGTACTGCTCTCCCTGTTACATGGCCACAGCAGAGCCAGAGACAGAGGCAGAAGATGAAACAGAGAACCTGTTCTTCTCTTACAGAGCTCCTACAGAGACAGAGACAGAGACAGAGATCGAAGAGGATGGAGATGATATTGAAGAAGAAGGTTATGAAAGCGAGACGGAAGAATCTATCCCACCTGAAGAGGATATATATGAAGAAGAAGTTCCAGAAGCATCAGAAGCAGACGAGCTCAAACTTAGAAAATTGCAATCACACCAAGGAAACCAAAAACATTCATGCAATTTCAAATAACAAGAAAAAGTTCAAATTCTAAAAGTGTTAAATTTATTATATCAGCAAAAGAAAGAATTTAAACAAATTTTGGAACATAAAGGCAAGTATTAAGATCATATATAATACAAACAAAACTAGCAAAGCACACATAGAACTATCAATTGGAAAACTCTATATATACCCGCACACATAGAAGTAGAAAGCAAATTTTTACTTAAATCTTGGATAAGAATTTTATACCATGTAGAAAAATTCGACCTAAAAGCATAATCCCCAAAACTTTGCCTACAAAGATTATAGCATCTTCTATAACTGCTCTAAGTTATCATTATATGCTTATGGTGTTAATGCCTTGAAGGTAGCTCGTAAAGAGAGCCAATGAGAAATTTATTAAATCAATAAAGCCATCATAGAGTCATCCTTAAATTGCTTTAGGGTCACGTATATAAATGTCATTGAAAAAGGTAATACCGGAGTACCTCTATCTTGTTGAGCTACTTGGAAAACTAGCTACATCTATTTTGGTCCCTAGACCATGTAGTGACTCGTGAGTTTCACTTGCACCATGTACTACAAATGCTTGTGTTCACACAACTATCACCCTAGCATAGAGCATGAATCTCGATCCTACTAAGGTGTTACTCAACTTAGCTTGAAATATGTGCATAAGAAGGCTATTCCCTAGTACTCCACAAAAGTTTGTCTCAATCCAAATGGCCAATGTGGAAAAAATGATGGACATCCTTCCTAAAAATCAAGTCCTCGTGTGCTTGCTTGTGAACCACATGCTTATACATATTGAAGGATGCCCCATGCAACTGCTAGTCATGACACGAGTCGTACTAAAGATGTTGCCCAAGAAGAATGCTAGAGCACTTAGGCTTATCCCTAGTTGTGCACTTGCCACCACAGAAATTCAAGATCAATCCCAAGTCAACGAAATCAAATAAAACTGCAACTCTCCATGCCTGTTTTAGAAGAAATTGTATATGCATCGAGTTGACAGTGCCTGTAGGGATTGTCAAATCATGAGTAATGTAGAGTAGCAATGTACCAACAAAACAATTCAATCGAATCCAACTCATTACAACAACATCTCTATTATCTTCATCATTCTCTAATGTAACCTAGTCTACATCCAAAATTAGAGCATTTCCCCCTCTTGTATAAAACCCTACTCGAGAAGGAGTTTCACATAGCTAACCACTTGAGGGTCCCAACTTCTTGATCGATAATGTTACTTATCATTGTATGTTAGTAGCTCAAACATTCGATTTGAATTTTGGATCCTCTTGTTAAGTTAGGTTGGACCTCCTGAGAGATGCTCCATATAAATTTACTTCAACTATCTCAAATCTAAGCATCAAAGAGAGACTATCACATTTATTTAGGACAAAAATAGATGCACCTTTATTGATGACTACTGACTAAGATATGCTACATTTTTCCACAAGAATCTCTCAATGCTAGCCGAAGTTGAGCCAGCCCAAGAGTGTTGTTGATTGGTCCTAGTGTGTTGCTGAAATCTTGGATGTGGACATGGAGAGAGTCCTTGGCACCTTGCTGAAATTAGCTTACTCTTGGATAAACCATTCATTGAAGGGGAGGCATTATTTTTGCTCAAGTCTATGAAGAGGGGAAGTCCCTTAGCATTTATGGGTTTTAGGTAGATCTCTCTCTTGCTTTGCAACTTTCAAGATGCATGCTTCAAAGATCTGACTAGCTCAAGTTATTGAACCATGAGTATCTCAAACCTTTTGGTTCTAAGAATTGTGTATATGTATGTATGAATACAAGAGTAGATATAATACTGAGTAATGTGTGTGTGTGGACTCTGGAGGGGTGTGTGTGAGTCATGTGGATGAGTATGTAAAGAAGGAGCAAGGATAAGTAGTATGTAACATGTGTCTATGTATGTACTATGTGTATAAGTACATATGTACATGTGGCGAATGTTTTTATATATATCCTGTAACTTATAAATACTGTGGTAAATTTAATATATTTCTTTCAATATTTGTTTCACATGAATGGTGAAAGAGCCTTCAAAATCTCAATATACCTTAGAAATGTTAGTGAATACAAATTTTTGGAGTTATAACTCAACCTACTCGAGTTTCAAAAAAAAAATCCAAAAAAATAAAAGTATAGCTATTTTGTGACATATAGCTACTAAAATCATCTATGGTCACAATGATGGATTGCAGAGGCTTCATAGAATTATATAAACCTTTCTTGTTGGTCATCTGATAGGAGGCACCACTATCCGATACCCATGAGTCAGTGTTAGAGATATTTCTTACACTAAGGAATGGACTTTCTCAATGGTCGCCATGAAAAACTCCAACTCTGCTTGAGCTACATTGGCTATCTCCTTTACTTTAGTCTTCACGGTGCCATTCTTTTCATTTGCATTCTTCACATGACAATGTGCAATTGCGTGTCCTTTCTTCTTATAGTAGAAACACTTTTTTTAAAGCTTTTTCTTACTACCCTTCTTCTTTTTGTCATTGTTGGTAGAGGAACCATTTTTTTCTTTCGCATTGGGGGAGAATGCAACATCTCCAGCTACTTTTCTTCTTGGGCTTTAAGCCTCAACTCCTTCTCCATTAGTAGTGCATAACATTCTTCAAATGTCAAAGCTTGGGGTCTCACTTGAGCATGTAGGGCGGTAGTGACTAGTCCATCAAACTTTGGTGGACAAATCCAAAGATAACTCTGAGCTAGCTCCTCACTAGTCTTTGTATCCTAGCACCAACCATTTGATTGTGCAGATTTTTGATCCAAGTGATGAATACTTCAGTTGTCTCTCCTTTAGCAAACTTATTTGATGCTAGTTGATTTTCCAAGTTTTGAATTCTTATTTTATTTCACATTTCGTACCGACTTCTCAGTATGCTCCAGGCCTTTGATACATTGGTTATATATTGAATCAAGGTCAAAACACTATCAAAATAGCTTTTAACTAAGGCACATAGTACATATGTGTTCCTTCATTTCCAAGCTCGTAGAAGATCTACATTTGAAGGAATCATGGTACTCAAATTTGATGGGTTAGGGGTGGGTTGTGGTTCTAGATCAATCTCTAGCATGATCTCCAAAAGCTCATAAGAATCAAGGATAGTTGCAATTTTAAACTTTCATAAAGTTAGTTTGTACCATGTAACTTGTCTTCACTGAAGGTTGGTGGATGAATCCTCAGTAGTTCAATTATTGGTACAACAACAACATCACCTGATGTGCCAACACCGCTACTGATGCAACAAATGATATTTCTCCCCTTCATTGTTGAAACTCTTGCCTCTCATGTACTCTTCACTCCTCCTTAGAGCCTCTAGGCTCTAATACCATATAGAAATTACATGGCATGGCGGAAAAAATCTGAACAAGGAGTAGAGAATACACATCAAACATGAGAAGAATAGATACTGCTTTAATTTAAACACTTTGTCCACATCAAATATGAGAAGAGTAGAGACTTCTTTCATTTAAAACAAACTAATACAAAGATGGCTTCGTCCACTCATGCACTTCCACTATGAAAGCTTAGATAGCAATCTAGACAGGTGATAGGTGAAGAGCTTAAAGGTAACTAGAAGAAATCTGACTAAGTGAAAGATAGATAGACGATGTCCTTAGAGGGGCCTTCCTTTTATAGCCTGAAGATATTCTCGTCGACATGCCCAACCATATTATGAATCATTTTTAGTCATTTAGGAAATATTCCATGGAATATTCTCTTTACCATCAAGTCAAGGACACTATCCCTAGAGATCCCCATTAGGTGGGCCATTGACCATTGTACCTTGAGTTGCTACCAACATAACTATTCCATCTAACCCAAAGGCTAGATCCACAAAGGTCACCTTTTTGTCATCTAATAGACCTTATCTGACATACAAGTTAGGACCCACACAATTTTTGTGTTCACATATGGCTTCTCCTCATAATGAGAGCCTTATAACTTAGAGCACCATGGATATTTGGTGGCATCTTATGACAAGAGTGGGGCATTGAGCATATCTAACAAGATTTCATGCATCAATAATCATACATAAATATAAGAAAGTCCTTCTCTTTTTATCAATCCTAATGAGGATGTGCCATCAACAAAGATAAATGTATTGTACTACTTTGCTCAAGCTTTCCCTACTAGGTTTGTTGTTTTGATGGAAATGATAGATTGTCTCTAGTTTCTTCAGAATGTTCCTATCTACTTTGTGGATGTGAGAGCATATCATTGGAGAGACTAAAGCTTAGTATGCAAGTCAAAAAGAAATATGTTCATCCTAAGAGGCAATAAAATTATATTTTTGATGTATTCTTATTTTTAATGAAATACCTTCTTTTTTCTCTTATTTTTTTTTTTGGGAATGTGAGTTCAATTTTCGATGGTTGTTTTATTTGTGAAATGTATATGTGTGTGAGTTATCACAAGGAGACAAAATTGGAGTTAAATCTAATCAAAGTTAGATGATGGTTGAAGATAAAGTAACATATTTGTGTAAATGTGAAAACAAAGCTATTATATCCTTCAATAGTTTGTGTGTCTTTTGTTTGGTTGTTAATGGATTGGTTAATGGTGGTTTATGGTTTTCATTTTGAAAGGGAAGTGGAACCCAGGAGGAAGAAGCTTGGCGGTGAGAGCTATGGCGGATGGAGAGCAAGAGCCAAGAGAGAGAGAGACTCAAAATTGGGAACTCCAACAATCACAATGTGTGGCCGGGCCTTCCTTTATTCAAATTGTCACTAAAAGAATAAAGAATAAGTGACTGTGATGGGCGCTTGCCACCTATAGTGTGCAGTGGCGGGTACTGTCAGTGTAGTAATACACGGGTGGCTAGGTGGAGGCGCCTTTACCCCCAACAACCTCCCACTTAAAGGCGAATCTCCCCCAGTGAGAGAGAAAATAGAAAAGACAGTACAACATGTACACATGTACAATAGGATGAGGAAAAAGACGTCATCTCATCCAATGCCCATCAATCTCCTGAGAAAGGCAAAGCTCTCGGTAGTGAGGCTTTTCATGAGCAAGTTGGCAGGATTCTACTCAGTTGGAATCTTGATAAGGTCAATAGACTTGCCCTCAATGACCTCGCGAATGAAGTGATACCTCACCTCAATATGTTTCGTCTTTGCATGGAAGACTGGATTCTTGGCCAATTGAATGGCACTCATAGAATCTGAATGCAGTGTAGGCATAGCATCTGTCATACCAAGGTCTGCAATCAAACGTCCTAATAACCAAATAGCCTCCTTGCAAGCCTCTGTGACTGCAATATACTCTGCCTCTGTAGTAGAAAGAGCCATACACTTCTACACCCTGGACATCCAAGAGATAGCCCCTCTAGCATAAGTGAATATATAGCTAGAAGTGGACTTCCTACTATCTGCATGTCTTGCATAATCAGAGTTAGTGTACCTCACGACTCCTGCATCCTGGCTGCCATAGCAAAGGCACATATCTGTTATGCCCTTTAGGTACCTCATGATACCCTTCACGACATCCCAATTTTTGTTGCGAGATGTAGCCATATAACGTGCTACAACCCCAACTGCAAAAGCTATATCTAGACAGGTCACTATCGTGGGATACATAAGACTATCCACGGCTGATGCATAGGGAATCTTGGCCATCTCGGCCCTTTACTCATCTGTCTACAGACAATCGGCCTATGAAATCTTCACATGAGAAGGTAAGGTACAACCAATAGGCTTAATATTCTGCATGCAAAAGCGCTCAAGGACTTTATGAATGTACTCCCTCTGTGACAGATAAAGGAGTCCCTGAGATCGATCGCGTGTAATGTGTATACCAAGTATATGAGAGGCCTGTCCCAGATCTTTCATCTCAAAGCTCTTCTTGAGCTGAGCCTTAAGAGCATCTAGCTCCTCATGAGCTGTCCCTGCCACTGTGGCTGTAGCTCTGTGACTGCATGAATGCATCAAACTTATGGTACCATTCCCTAGGTGCCTACTTCAAGCCATATAGACTCTTCTTTAACTTGCACACTAGGTGTTCCCTACCAGGGTCTGAAAAGCCCTTAGGTTGCTCCATGTAAATCTCATCATTCAAGTCCCCATGTAAAAAATCCATCTTGACATCCATCTAGTACAAGTCTAGGTCAAGCTGTGCAACCAAGGCCAAGACTAAGCGTAGAGTGGTCATCTTGACCATAGGAGAAAAGACTTCATCAAAGTCAACACCATGCTCTTGCTTAAAACCCTTAACAACCAATCGAGCCTTATATGCCGGCTTAGGGTGTCCAAGGGTACTTTTCAGCTTGTACACCCACTTGCATGGCAAAGCCTTCTTACCCTGAGGCAAGGAAACCAAATCCCAAGTCTGATTCTTATGCAATGAGTCAAGCTCAGACTACATAGCCCTCTCCCAAGAGTGACAATCACCCCTGCGCATAGCCTCATCATAAGTGAGAGGCTCTCTCGCATCTATAACTAGTACATAATCCTTAAAGGGCGCAAAACGGTTAGGAGGTCATCTATCTCTAGTAGAATGCCTCAATCCAGGCTCTGCCACCTGACCAACATCCTATCTAACATCAGCATGTCTAGCATCTGGGCCATGAGCATCAGGTGATACTGCACGCTATTTAGCTAGCCGTGGAGTGGGCTAAATGAGAGTAGGGGGCTCCTCTTGAAAGATAACTCTGCATACCTCAACCACTTTCTCAAGCTGCATATGCATTTTGTCCTCATGAAAGATGATATCATGGCTGCGGATCACTTTCCGCGCCTGCGGATCCCATAAATGGTAACCCATCTCTCCTGTATCTCCATAGCCAATGAAAATGCATTTGACACTTTTAGGATCCAGCTTATTGTGTTTGTCCTTGGGCACATGGCAGAAGGCTTCACATCCAAAGACACACAAATGATCATAAGATGGGGGCTTGCCTGCCCATACCTCCTCTACAACCTAAAAGTCAATGTCACTGCTAGGTAGGCGACCTATTAATGAGATGCAATGCAGTAGTAACTGCATCAGTCCAAAAGTGTTGTGGTATGTAAGCATGCCACGGACCCTTTCCTAAATGGTCCTATTCATGAGTTCAACCGTACCATTCTGGGGTGGGGTGTAAGGGGCGGCCAACTAATGCTTAATACCCCGCTCATCACAAAACTTCTCAAAAGCACGTGATACATACTCAACCCCATTATCTGACCTTAGGCATTTGAGCCTTTTCCCAGACTGGTTCTCTACCAATGCAAGCCAATGTGAAATGTGTCTAAGACATCAGATTTTCTCTTTATGAGATAAGCCCAAACCTTACGTGAGTAATCATCTATGAAAGTAACAAAGTACTTTGCTCCACCAAGTGACTGACATGGCATGGACCCACATACATCTGAGTGCACAAGAGCCAAGGGCTCACCCATGCATTTCGTACCAGAATTTTTATGCGTATTTCTAGTATGCCTACCATACAAAAAATGATCACAAGAATCAAAATGCGAAGAGTCAAAAGGTGGAAGATACTACAAAGCATGGAGCATTTTAATTCCTTTAAGAGACATATTCCCCAAACAAGCATGCCATAGGGATACACGGGGAATAGAACCCACAGACAAAACATGATCCAATGTAGCTCTAGATACAAGTAAGGGATAGAGGCTGCCAGGCTTTGGCATCTCTTGCAAGTACAAGCCTGCCATGAGTAATCTTCCATGCAGAGTCTCCAAAGGACACAAAATATCCTGCATCATCAAGCTGTCCAACTGACATAAGGCTGCGAGTCAACGCATGCACATGGCGCACGGGCACCAATAAGATACAAGTCTCCTTCTGAAGAAGAGAAATGATCTCCTCACCTAATACAATAGATGGTTACCACTAGGCACAGGAGAAGCAACGAGGGGTAAAACAATGCCTCATTGATATTGGTAGAAGATAAATAGAAGTTGCACCCATACACCAAGCTTGAATGATTTTGTAAGATTCAAGAAAGAAATAACACCATTTAGCATCCACAAGTGCGAATGTGAGGGCAAAAAAAGGATCCAAACCAACTCGATAAATATCATTAGCTTCCAATAACAATAAGGAATAGTTGTGAACCAGTAATGGGACATATTGAGCCACTATCAGTGGAGGCACCATTCAACCTATCTAAGAAAATCCAAATACACACATAAACTAGAAAACAAGAATTGGAATCTTGCAAAAATGACACATAAACCATGACAAAGAAAAAATTGGGAAAAAGACCAAGATGGGCAGAGATTGCCCCAAATAATCCACAACTTACATAAACATTTTGATATGACCTATACACGCATGTAACTGATAGCTTCACGTCCACCACCCCAAATCGTCTCTAGATCTTGCAATATAGATATTTTTCCCTTCCCTTTTTATCTATGAAAAGAGGGGGAGCAACCATCATAACAATGATCATTTGGAGCTAATAAAAAGTAGATATTTTACTTTCCTTGAGAAACCATTGCCACATCAATAATTTGGAGCTAATAAAAAGTATGTCATTTTTGTGCACTTTTGTCTATCATTGTGTACTTATTTCTCTCTCTCTAGTCCACTCCATATTATAAGGATCACATCACCCACACTTTGCATCAAACAAGCTTTTGTTTCATTCTTTAGAGAACCACAACAAGGAAAAGAACAAATCTTCACATAGCATCATCGTAGATATCTCCTGGGGATTTGATAGAATCAACCATAATCTTCAACATCTTCATAGAATCCATCAAAACTAACAAGAACACAAAATAATACACAACTTTTGAATGGAAATAAATCACATAGTATTCATCTTCATTGTCTTCATAGTTCTCTCTCTCAATCTCTCATAGAAGGATACATTATTTTGATAGAATTGGCTATCTCTGGCTCTCTCTTTCTCTCTCAATCAATAGTACATCATCTCTTCATTAAAATACTCAATAATGACTCTCAATAATTTGTCTTTGGTTTTGGATGCCCCTTCCAAAAGGCACGGAAGGTATGAAAGGGCACCAAAGCCACTACAGTGACTCTTCATAGCTCACTACTGTCACTTCACTCCAGTCTTCTCTTCAGTCTTCAATAGCTACTTCTTCCATTTGTTTTAGCTCTCATCCTTTCCAAAAGTTAGAAAACTTTCCCAAAGTACACCCTCATATCATAGAACACATAGAGAAGCATACAGAGGATTTACAGAAGCTCTACAGAGGTTCAACTAAACAACAAACATTTAGCTCAACTAAAACCAAATAAACCCATCATAAATCACTCAATAAGCTATCATGCAACCTCAAAATTCATCATTCAATATCCCAACCTTACTTACTCAAACAAAACAGAGCAAAAAAAAAAGAAAACAGAAGCTCAATAGGCTCAATACGATCATACAGAAGCTATTAGAACATCATCAGAACCTATCACATCAATATATCTTCATCAAAAATTTAATGAGCTATCAAAATAAATCCAAACCTATCCAAATCATTCTAAAATCAATAAAAAATCATACCAAATCAAGTTTTCAGTCCACCAAAAACAACAAAAATCAGTCAAAAATTTAGTCTTTTTCCACTCTGAACACCTTGATACTTCTCATCTTTTTCCTTAGAAATGTTTATCTCCATACTTTTATGTCTCCAAACTTCTTGTCTCTTTCCTCTAGACTTCTCTGTCTTAGCACCTTCTCTGCTCTTCTCTCTAGATTATCTCTATTCTCTCAACTATTTGCTCTAGACTTCTTTGTCTCTCTCCTCTTTTGTCTAGACTTCTCTATCTCTCTCTTCTTCTAATAAATGACAAGAAACTCACAATAAGATCATTGAATAACTATCAAAATAGATAGGGACTGATAAGACCAAACTTTGAATAATAACCCAATCCTCGTAATGCATTTTGTTAATGTATGGTATAGTATTGTGAGCAGGTGACTACTAATTGTATTCCTTTTATGAGTTGAAAAATTAAATAGAAATTAATTTTAATTTACTCATTAATGCAAGGTGAATCGAATTTTGTAACCCAACCCCACTTAGACTCGGACTTGACAAGGATCTCTAAAATACGGTTCATTGTTACAATTATATGATCTTTGGTGCAAAGCATATGCATGCATGACGAAGAGGGTTTATTTTATTACAATTTTAATGTGTCTATAGCATGTGTGTGTATGCACATGTAACAGTAGGGGTTCATTTTTAATTAAAAAAATAGGTGAAGTTATAGTGCAATGTGCTCATGCAATGACTAGGTTTCCCTTTTACAAACTAATGATCGGGTCAAGTGGATTTTTTTAAATACTCTCCATGTTTTCTTTGGTGATAGGGGGTTCAAGTGTGGGAAAGGGAACCTAACAAGGGGTAGGGTGAGGGGTGCTATTTGGGGGGGGGGGGGGGGGTGGGGTGGTTTTAGGGGGTGTGAAAGTGGTTTATGGGGGCTGGTGGTAGTGGTAAACCAGGAGGAGATGGGTCGAGGGGGGGGTAGTGAGGGAGTGATAGAGAGGAAGAAGAGAAGGTGGTTTATGGGGGCTGGTGGTAGTGGGAAACCAGGAGGAGATGGGTCGAGGGGGGGTAGTGAGGGAGTGATAGAGAGGAAGAAGAGAAGGTGGATGGGGATAGTGAAAGTGGTTTATGGGGGCTGGTGGTAGTGGGAAACTAGGAGGAGATGGGTCGAGGGGGGGTAGTGAGGGAGTGATAGAGAGGAAGAAGAGAAGGTGGATGGGGCAGTGGTGGGAGGAAGAAGAGAGGGGGAAGACAAAGAGAGAGGAGAGGAAGGTTAAGGAGGTGGAGGTGGGCAGCCAAACAACAAGGGAGTAGCCAAGCAACAAGTAGGAGTGGATGTAGGTGGTGTTAGGCATGGATGGAGGCGGCCAATGGAGACAATACAACCTCTCAAGAGAAGAGGATCAAGAGGGCTCAAGTGGCATGGAAAATGGGCTAGGTAGGAGTAGTGTTGGGCACAGATGGAGGCAGCCCAAATGGAGATGGTGCAAGCAAGAGAAAGGGAGGAGAAAGGAATGAGGAGCATCAAAGGAGGAGGGGGGGGAGAGAGGGTGAAGGGGACAACATGTGCAAGGAAGGGGAGAGGGAGAGAGAGAGAGAATGAACAGAAGGGAGTTATAAGGTGAGAGAGAGGGAAAGAGAGAGAGAGAGAGAGAGAGAGAGAGAGAGAGAGAGAGAGAGAGAGAGAGAGAGAGAGAGAGAGAGAGAGAGAGAGAGAGAGAGAGAGAGAGAGAGAGAGAGAGAGAGGTGAAGGGGACAACATGTGCAAGGAAGGGGAGAGGGAGAGAGAGAGAGAGAGAATGAACAGAAGGGAGTTATAAGGTGAGAGAGAGAGGGAAAGAGAGAGAGAGAGAGAGAGAGAGAGAGAGAGAGGGGGGGAGGGAGGGAAGTTATGAGGGGAATAGATTTTTAATTTTAAAAAGTTAATGTTTTTAAATATGAGTCATATTTAGAAAAACAATGGGTTTTTTGTTAGAAACATGAGACTGACACATTAATCTAACTAATCTACGAAGGATAATAATGAAATATTGTCAAAGTAAAATGGACATGAGACTTAACTAAGAAATGAAATATACTAAATCTATTGCCAAATCCTCATCATACTATAATTCATGCTACACCAATTGATGTGACACTAGGAGATTTGATATTCGAGAAGGAAGGACAAAAATTGCTGATGCAAAGACATTTTGCCATGGAAGTACTATTGTAGAGGGGAGGGGCAAAGGAGAGGAGATGTGCCTATACCAAATGTAGATGTTATACTAGTACATGCATAGACTTGAACTACAAATTTTCTCTACTATAAATTGTTCTTCACCTTTGTACCACACAATGATCATAGGCTTGCCATTAGTTTGTGCAGCTCCTTTCACAAGTACCTTCAAAACTTCCACCTTGAGTAACATTTGCAAGGTATCACTTTCTTCCACAAACCATCGGATTTTGAAAAAAAAAAACTTGGATACCAACTTTCCACTCTCAAAAAATCACTTGTTGCAATTGCCTCCAACTCATTGACTGACATCTACAAGCCTGCTACTCATTATGACAATCAAAGAAAAAAGAAGGAATTTGCTCATTTTGTAGTCTTGTATTGCTACAATGCCTTGGTGTCCCAATCAAGAAAAACCTAGATGTTCCTCTCCATTTTTAGAATCCATTATAGTAGATAGACACACTTTGGCTTAGGAAAAGAGCATCAATTGGTGGAAAAGGTGCATTAGTTCTTGAAGACCATGGATTACGAGTCTTACACATGGGAGTTGCGCATGGTTATAATTGGATTATTTCACCAACATTGGCTCTTGGGGGTAAGATTTTGATCTATTGAGATGGTGGTTGATTTTAGAAGTCCTAATCTGGAATCTCACTCTATTTCTACCTGTCTTGCAACCTCAAATACCAAGCAAGATAAAATCCAAATAACACAAGAATGGTTGCCTTCTTGTTTCTTATGGTATCAAGAAATACAATTTAGCACTCCAATGTTGATGGCACATAAACATAAGGTAGATGATGTACTACTAAAGGAGGACATGATTCTTTAGATGGAGCTTGTTGTCTCAATCATTCTCCTCTGTGTGTGTGTGTGTGTGTGTGTGTGTGTGTGTGTGTGTGTTATCTTTCATATTTTTTCTCTATCTCGTTCTCTCTTCCTTTTCCTTCCTTCTTCTCCCTCTCTCCTTTTCTCTCTTTCTCTCTTAATGCATCGCATCCTCAAGAAAAACAAACAAAAGAAAAGAAGAAAGCACAAGAACAAAGTAAGAAGAGGCAATGTACCTACCACAAAGGCCCGATGATGGATTCTTTGTCTCCTCTTCATGATGTCCCCTCTTTCTCCCTCGTGCACTTCTCCCTCTTCTTCGCATACGGAGACGATAGCATTGAGAAGTTCTCCTTCTCTCTCTTTCTCTCTTGCTCTCTCTCAAAACTGTTTGCGGCAAAATGTCATGCTTGGGTTTTTGGTGCTTTTTCTTTTCTTAAAATGGCATCGCTATTTGCATCGCTAACAATGTCGCAAATGTGATGCAAATAGCGATGCCGTTGTTTTCCTTCAAAAATGACCGTCGCTATTTGCCCATTCCCTTGTAATGTGAATACATGTATGCACACACTCTCTCCCTCTTTCTCTTTTTTAATCGAACATAGATTATGATCATGGAAAGGGATAATGCGAGTCTTTGAAAAATTGTATGTGGTTCTCTCTCTCTCTCTCTCTCTCTCTCTCTCTCTCTCTCTCTCTCTCTCTCTCTCTCTCTCTCTCTCTCTCTCTCTCTCTCTCTCTCTCTCTCTCTCTCTCTCTCTCTCTCTCAATTGAATATAAATTATGATCATGGAAAGGGAAAATGTGAGTCTTTGAAAAATTGTATGTGGTTCTCTCTCTCTCTCTCTTTCTCTCCACTTTTTCTAGAGAGAGAGAGAGAGAGAGAGCAATTCCTTTTGAATTAGATATATGATATGATATGATATCTAATGGTTGAACATGTACATGCAAAGCGTATATAAAATAAAAGCATCCACAAATGCCCACATTATTTTTAAAAATAATTTTTACTTGAACATATAAAATGACATAATAATTTTAATTGCTAAACATTTAGTGCAATGCATACATTCTCTAACACCACACACAAATGCACATTACATCCACACATATACATGTATGCATGCACACATAGGTGCAAACACATATGTATATATATATATATATATATACATGTATGCATATATGCATATATGTATATATGCTCATACATACATAAATATATATGAATGAGAAAAAATCGATAGAGAGGGAGTATAACAGCAATAGCAACAACAACAACAATAACAGAGATAGGAGAGTTGAAAAGAAAGGAGAGATAAGACTCATAAGAGAGAGAGAAGAAAGAGAGGTGAGAAAATAATGAAAGGAGAGTACACATACTTATGAGAGCATACAAATGGACATCTATGTATAAGACACATACAAAATCACATAGATCTAGACATATATATGAGGGGGAAAAAGATCAACCACAAATCCACACACACACACACACACACACACACACACACACACACACACACACACACACACACACACACACACACACATAGGGCTATTTCTTGTGGGACCTTGAATTAAAGAAGGTAGAATGTAGCCATCATGTCATTTTCAATGAGGATAAAGTAAAATGATTGATATATGTAGATGGGAGAGGTGGATAAAAGGATGAAGTAAAGAGAGGAATGAGAGTGGAAAAAAAAGAGAGCTAGAAAGAGAAGGAGAGAAAAAGGGACAAAAAGAGGGAGAAAAAGAGAGATAGAGAAAACAACAAATAGAGAGCGAGAGAAAGAGAGTAAAAAACGGAAAAAATGAGAGAATTAGAGAGAATGAAATGATAGAAAGAAAATGGTAGAGGAGGAAGAGAGGCATGAGACGGGTGGGGAGAAAGAGTCTTTCAATGTCTTATTTTATGAGTTTTTTATTTTCTATTTTTTATTTTGATTTAACGAGATGCGTCGAGTGCGAGTGGAGAGGAAATAAGAGAAAGACATAGAGAAAAGAAGGGAGGGAAAGAAAAAGAGAGAAGTAAGAGTGGGGAAGGAATATAGGGAAGACAAAGAAACATTTACATAAACAGGGGGAGAGAGAATCAAAGAAGGATGAAGAGAGGCAAATAAAAAAAGAAAAAGAGAAAGAGAATGTGAAAGGTGGGAAGAGAAATAAGCAAAGAATGATGAAGAGAGGGAAATAAAAAAAGAAAAAAAGAAAGATAATGTGAAAGGTGGGCAGAGAAATAAATAAGGAGGAAGGAAAATAAATTAAAAAAGGATGGGGAGATAAATAAAAATGGGTATAGATAAAGACAGAGGGACATGGCGAGAAAAGGAACGGATAAAGAGATATAGAGGGAAACAAAAAAATAAAGGGAAAGGGAGAGAAAGAGGAATAGATATAAAAACGAAGGAAGATCATAAATGAGGGGAACAAAAACTTATTGTTTGTCGTAACGTAGACCAAATGGAAAACAATGATGGTTGTGATGTCCAAGATCGCGAGGTGTATCTTAATCATCGTGTCTCACGCTCTTGCTCTCAATGCAAGCTGGTAATCAAACAAAAGTGTCGCTTGTCTATAGAACATGTACGATGCTTTGGCGAGTTCCAATTGGAAATCATTGATCAGGCAATCTCAGACTTTGAGCGAATGGTAAGAAAAGTGTATATCAATCATTCTTTACATTCACAAACTAATTGAATATCATATATAAAAACATTAGACGTGCACGTAAAATTTATATAGGGAGGTGACGCCTCATCCCAAGGAGGAATGCACCTATTGCAGCCAATTAGAAGAGTTCGTGGGCATGCAATGGATGGAGTGCCTAAGCCAATCCATCAGTTGGAGGGCATGACTCAATCTACATCCTCGATACCAAAGGAGATAGTTAGCCTTTCGAACCTTCCTCCAATCTTGGAGCTTGAGATGGAGGCAATGATCGATGCATTGATGCCCATGGATGCCAAGTCATTTGATGCATTGAGAGAGAAAGCATCTATACCATTATATAATGGGTGCCGAGTATCTCACTTGAAGATGTTTCTTGCACTTCTAAGTGTGCACACAAAATATGGGTGGAGCGATGTGAGTGTGACCGAGTTGTTCAAGTACATTCTACGTATGTTTTGTTGATCTTTTTGACTCCATTATAAAAAACACATGTACTTTTTCAAGGTTTTTTTATGATTTTTTTAAAGGTTGCTAAAGTATCGTATATTACCACCTATAAATACAATGCCTGAGTCTTGTGCTGATGCATGTCACGTTTTACGAAAGCTTGGCATGGACTACAACAGCATCCATGCATGTGTCAACGATTGCGTGCTGTTTCAAGGAGACTACGGGACTATGGAGACATGTCCAAAGTGTGGTGCTCATAAGTATCGACAAGACTTGCAAGGGCAAAACATCCCTCAAAACTTCTTAGACACTTTCTACTTATACCACGTATATGTCACATATTTCGTGCGTCGAGCATGGCAAGCTTGACAACATGGCATGCACAGAATAGATCCACATATGGAGTCCAACCAATATCAGCAGATTCAGGTGTGTGGAGCCACATTCACTCTACCTTTCTAGGCTTGGCATGAGAGCCAAGGAATCTTTGGCTCGGTCTTGCTATGGATGGTGTGAACCCATTTGGTCTCCGCTCAACTTCTTACAGTGTGTGGCTTGTAGTAGATGTTGACTAAAACAACCTGCCATGGCTTTCTACGAAGAAAGAACACCTGATTCGTAGCTTACTCGTTCCCGGGCACTACAAAGTCAAGAATATGGATGTCTATCTCTGTCCATTAGTTGATAAGCTCAAGATTTTGTGGGAGGAGGGGTTGTCGTGGAAGATATGAGCAAGCACGATGGCTGACGGTCCGCCAATATACGAGCCATTCTCATGTAGACCATGCATGACTTTCCAGGATTCGGGGAGTGCTCAGGTAAGTAGGCTTCCGTTCTCATTGGTGATATCTAACATAGCTCATTCAAGTTTATGTTGACTAAATAGGGGTGTTGGGACATGTTTGGTTACCTTAGGTTATCATGCATGTCCATTGTGTGGGCCATAGTTAGATTCCCAAAGGTCATGAACCATGAAAAAGATGGTTATCTCAGGTTATCATGCATGTCCATTGTGTGGGCCACAGTTAGACTCCCAAAGGTCACTGTGTGAGCCAATTGTGAACAGGTGCATGACCTCTTTTTTGTTTTTTTCACAACATAGAATAGTCACAAACGTTGAATCACTTTTATATGTGATTTTGAACATGTGATTTTCTATCCAAACCCTCGACATCCGTCAGCTCCTCGGAGTGCAACAGTGTATTATGAAAGAAATGTTTCCAATGTAAATGAGGAGAGTATGCAGGTGGAGGGGTCAATATTGCAGAGGGTGGAGGTCGAAGAGGGATTGGAGGTGTAGAGAAGGCAGATTCGAGTAACGATGATGGAAAGATAGAAGGCCAAGAATTCTTTGAGAACGAATTGGACTCCTCCTTTTGTGGTGACCTATCTATAGACCTTCCATTGTATGCAGAGTTGTGCCAAGAGATTGACATGGGACCATAGGCTAGGCCATACTTGCTGCATTTGTCTACTCAATTCATTGATGAATCGCTTTTAAGGGCACTTTAGAATATGCATTTTAAGTAGCATCATATTTTTAGAGGTATATTACCATGCTTTACTTAAATCTTTATATTGATTATGCTAACATCATTTTCTATATGTGCAAGTACCTTTGATAATATTTGGAGAGCAGGATGAGTCAAGGGATGAGCGAGGAGAAGTTGTAAGAGATATTCACACGTATGTCTCCATATCAGATGGCTCGATTCAGAGATATGGTAGACTAGGAGCTATCTCAAACACCATCGGATCATTCTGTGAGATCTATTATGGTACATTTTGATGATTCGCTTTCCATTAGATGAGGTCAATGCTCTAGATTGGGCCCAGATGGAGGGAGTGGTTTTGGGAGGTGCTACAGAGATGTGGATTCTCTGAGCCCGCAGTCGGCTCTAAATAGGAGTGTTAGTCCTTACTCTTGTCTAGATTCCAGAGAAGGTGGCTCGGGTGGGTGTTGTGGAGGCCCCAATGTAGTGTCCCCGTCTCATTGTTCTAGTGGATACATGTCACCTCCAAGATTTGTCACACCTGTGGGGACATCTACTCCAATGACTCCGTCTTTTGCTTAGTTGTCTCTGTAGGTGGCACCCCTATGGATGCTACTCCGAGACATACTACTCTCGTGGGTGCACTAGATGTACAAGGGCCTCTTTTTTTTTACCTAGAAGCGTGGTCATAGGTGGGAGAGGACACACCTTAGACGTACCCCAGGGGGGTATGGATACCTCGTAGATAGCAAGATAGGTGTTGTGATCATGAATGATGAGGGGAGGAGGGTGATGTCTCGCATAAGAGAGTTGTGCCAACAATTTTTAGGCATAATGTCTTGGACCATTGGAAGAATATACATGAAGGGAGCAAGGACTATATATAGTGGCATCCTTGCACAATGAGTTTTTGGTACCTATCGCGGGGGCAAAGAGGTTTTCCAGTGGGTGGATTCGTGCATACATGTCACATAGGCGATCAGACGCACATAAGGTACTCAAGAGTGCCGCCTCAAAGCCTAAGTGGCTAGACACAGATGATTGGCAGATATTCATGGAGGAGGCTATAGATTCTGCAAGACGTTGGTGACAGTAGTGGGAGGCAGCGAGGGCACATATCGTGTATCATCTGGGGTGTGGTAGCCATAGGACTTATCTGAAGGACTTTGTAAGTTTTTCTTTTGTTCTTCTCGCTTTCTTATTTGCAATATCACTTGTACAAATAATCATGTTTCTAACAGTTATAGTATGTTTTCTTTGCAGTACTCCATCACAAACCGCGGTCCCACTGGCTTGGAGACTCGATATCAAAGAGACAGGGTGCCACTGCACTCATTGATAGACTACGCACACGTGGTGGCCCAGTAAGTCAATCATCTTTCGTGTCTGTAGTTACTATTATTTTTTTTAATGCATTATGTATTGTGAACTGATGCGTAGTTTTTCATTTTGCAGAGTCCATTCAATACTCCTTGGGACAAGCTTTCTAATGGCGAGGATCTGTAGCTTGCAATTGGATTCGTGGAGCGCACACCCTCTTCTTTTTTGGTCCTATGATTTGTGCAATCATCTTCTATGTACTATTCCTTAGATGTACTTATCATCTTTCGTATCTTGCAATAATTACATATAGAATTTCATGTTATTTTTGGCTCTCCTCTCTCTCCATGGTTCCATGTAATGTCATGAGTTTTCATCAGTGGCCTTGTACTTATTCAGTATTAGTCTTGTGGGTTCAAGTACATTTTGTGCTATAATTTTTTTTTCTACATAACCATCGCTATTAGCGTCGCTAATTTCTCTGCACATGTCGCTATTACTGTCGCAATTTACGCCACAAATTGTTGTTATATGCGTCGCAAAAGTAACAAAAATAGCGATGCATATAGCGAGAGGGTTTTGTAGAGACACTTATACTGATGCTTTTAGCGATGACAGGTGAAAATTTTTTAATGAACACTTGTGTCGCTTTGAACGTCAGTATGAGACCTGTATCTTGTAGTGTCAATTGAGAGAGAGAGAGAGAGAGAGAGAGGTTATAACCCCCCTCAAGTAAGTTGCTATGTATAAACCCTATGCATCATGTGCATTCAATGCATGTTTTATATATCCCTATGTAACCTATTTTGTAAAATTTTCTTGACCCTTATGTGACTTTTTAGTTGAACCATAGATCTTATTGCTAGTCTAGCTTTGCTTCTCATCCTCCTGAGTGCCCCATTTGCTTGAGCTTGAAGCCTTGTGTGAAGCTCTTAGCTAAACATTGTGAAGCAAAACAAATTGATCTCATGACCCATATCTCTATTTGAATATGGCAAATATGGTAGTCTATGTGCTTAGAGGTCTATGGGATGCTTGCCCTAAGGTTGTGTAAGCAAATCTTGAGCACAAAGAGCAAGAGAGAAGTTGGAAGGCTGTCCTCCATGGCTGTTTAAGAAAAAGCTTGCCAAGAACAGAGGGAGAATACATCCTTTCAAAAAGTAATAGATTTTTAGGTTGTCACTAACTCCTAAGAGTCCTTCTCGGCAAGTTTACCTCTAAATTTGAATGGGGGTTGAAAATGAGCTACCATTTTTGTCCACTTGCCTCTAATTTGTCTGAGCCTCCTGCCATAGCTTGTGGGATCTTCAAGAAGCTTCCATCCCTAGCTGAAATACTTTTGTGTATCTGTAATAAAATAGGGTTTTTATTGTTCTGAAATGGGAAAGGATCAAAGGCTGAAAAGAGGAGCAAATCTGAAAATAGGACCCAACATAGAAAAACTTGGAAAACTCTTACATAATGCAAGGAATTAATGGCTGAAAATACATGCTTTACATGTGAACAAGAGGGACACATGGCAAGGGACTATCCCAATAGGCACCAAGTTGAAAGTAAGAATGATTAGAGGTAAGTTTCTAAGTCATATTGAACCAACAAAAGTCTCTCCATTCTAAAGTGATTCCCACCCTAACCCTTATGGCCCTTACATATGTGTGCTTCTACACTTGCAAACCATAACAAATCACCACTTGCAAAGAAATCTCTGCCCTAGATTGGGTTTGTTTCTTAGACTACAAAACATGTCTCAAGATGGAAGGTGACACAAATTGCATGTTATTCACTCACGTTTGCACATGAATAGTAGGCCTTATAACTAGAGCTTAGTAATTGGAGGGCCATACCATTGATCGAGGCAAACATCAAAGAGATGAGATAATTGCCAATTTAGGAGGGATCAAATCAATGAGCCCACCTAATAAACTGAAGGGAGTGCATCCCCTTTAGCTTCTATGAAATTCTTTATCCTTGTCCATGGCATGTTCAACTTTGACATGCTATCCCATGTTCAAAGTGGCATGTTTATCTGCTTCCCCATTTTCTAAGGTTGTATCCCCTTTAGCTTCGATGACATGCTTTATCCTTATCCATGGCCTATTCAACATTAGCTCAACTTGCTTTCCCATTTTCTAAGGTTTCCCTTAGCACACACTTGTTATTGAATGCACCTGCAAGATATAGGTGCCCCCTTAATTCCTTTGTACGCACCATCATCAAAACTAGTAGTCATCCATGTCATTTGCTATACCTTTTGGGTCTTGAATCACCACCTCTACATATGTATATCGGTCAGACCATGAGAATATAGTGATAATGTTAGCCCCATATATCTTAGTTCCACCTGATATGATGGTCTTTGGTAACTTGAAGGATAAGACAATGAATGATAGTGTGCAGATCATTGAAGATTTATTGCATGAGACATTGCTCGTTTCAATTCTGCTTGATTATGCTTTCTTTGGTGATGATCCAATGGGTGGTATTGAACCTTTGATCTAAGTGGATGAAAAGGGTCTTGTATTAAACATGGTTTGATTCAGCCTACCCAAAGTTATGGTAGTTTTTCTATAGTAGGGTTTGCAAGAACAACATGTTTACTCTATTATATTACATTTCATGATTGAAGAAGAACGAATTAAGCTACCATTTCTCTGATTCCACACTGACGTATCCATCTGATTGTATGCTTATAGCCACACAAACAATCATTCATATGAAAGTTTTTGGGAGTTTGTAGTCCCTTTTGTAACACCTACATAGAGTATCCTATCCTCTCCATTACAACTTTATAACCCATGTAATAAATCTTTCATTTCTTTGTTTTTAAAAACAAAAACATCTAGGCATGGATGGATTGTAATGGAGGAAAATATTTGAATAATGCTTAGTGTCACATTGACATAAGTATAAAAGGTATAAAGGACAGTTGTACATGAATCATTTGAATAATACAACTTGTCATTTCACCTTCTTAAGCTTCTCTCCTGTCTATTCATGGATTTGAGTCATCTCTCACTCTTCTTCCTATCATTCTCTCTCTCTCTCTCTCTCTCTCTCTCTCTCTCTCTCTCTCTCTCTCTCTATTTCTAGTTTTTCTCTCTCCTCTACACTCTCCTCTCTCTTTTGCAATCTTCTCTCTCCTCTCAAGTCTCTTCATTATAGTGTGTGAGGATAATATGCATGCCATGATAGGCTCTATGTGAATAGAAATCACCATTAAATGTATTTGTTTTTGAAAGACTTTGAGCAATGGTTATAAATGTTCTTTGGAGATATAGTTTAGGCCTAATCCTATTAATGTTAGTCTTCTACTCCGCACATATTAGTTAGTGTCATATCCTTATATATTGCATTTTCATGCATTCAACATTGTATTAGTCTAAGTTGCCAAAGCTTTCAAAGTTCAGATTATGTACATTTTATCAATCTTTCATGAATTCTCTTGCCATATGAAACATGCTTTGGAACACTCACACAAAGTGCCAAGAAAGACTAGGTGTGGAGGGCCTAATTGAAATTTAATGGCGAGAAGATAAGCAAACATCTTTATTTACGAGAATTTTTAAATTTAATTTTTGAATAATATGGATTATCTAATGAAATTTAAATAAAATATTTTTTATCAATGGCCATATTTTAAATATTTTGGATGAATGAAGATCCCACTACATAGCTACACTAATGTACAACCATGCTAGTCTAGAAGAGATACTAGAATGACGATACTTGCAAGTAGGGTGTCAACGAGTGAATGGTTGCCATCTCCTCGTCCCATAATTTCTCTCGTTCTCGTGGTTTAAGGATTGCTCCCTCAATAGCAACAAAGTCCAACAAGGCTCCAGAGCCTGTAAAAGAAGTGGATGTGGCTAATGCTTTCCTAGATCCGGGTACCCCAGAGATTGGCGCGTGGATAGAAGGCTGCTTCATTGCAAATGCACTGATTGATGGTGGTTCATCAGTGAACATTATGACGGATGTGACAATGAAGGATCTAGGCTTACAAGGTGTGCAACCAACCAAATGGCTCATCAGACTGGCGGATCAGAGTAGAATCAAGCCTTTGGGCATTCTCCCATATGTGAAGACTACAGTGGCTGGAAAAGATTATTGGCTAACCTATCTGGTGGTAAAGCCAAACTCTTATGGTACATCCTACCCTCTGTTACTTGGCAGACCTTGGCTTTTTGAAGCCCGAGCAAGGACGGATTGGTTTAAAGGAACTTTGACTTTGGGTAGAGGACCCAACAAAGTGGTGCTGAAACTGTATGGTTTTTCAAAAAGGACATGGATCCACCTCCTTGGAATTATCTTCTGACTCCCCTAATGAGGCTATAGATGGAACATCAGCAGACGAAGATGCTGTCAAACAGATCCTTCCCAAGAAAACAGTGGCACATTCCTTAACAGTGGATACTGTAGGCCGACTTCCAAAAGATGCAAAGCCATTATCAATGGGTGAATACTTCTTGCCTGAACCGGGCATGACTTCTGAAATCACTTCTGACAGTGAGATCGAAGCATGGATGTACTGCTCTCCCTGTTACATGGCCATAGCAGAAACAGAGACAGAGACAGGAAAGGAAACAGAGAATCTGTTCTTCTGTTACAGAGCTCCTACAGAGACAGAAGCAGAAGCAGAAGCAGAAGCAGACGCAGAAACAGAGACAGAGACAGAAGAGGATGGATATGATATGGACGAAGAAGGTTATGAAAGTGAGCCAGAAGAATCTATCCCACCTACAGAGGATACATTTGAAGAAGAAGTTCCAGAAGCATCAGAAGCAGACGACCTCATGCTATAGGACAGAATGGTGATGGTACCATTTGGTCTAGTAAATGAATCTTCTCATATGCAAAATCTTTATAAGGAATGGATTAAGAAGAACAAGCCGTCTTTCAAGAGTGGCTCCTGCCGTCCTAACCCATCCTTGCCAAAGAAAGATGATGATGATGCACCGTGCCAACAAGTACCAGTCCCACAAACCCAACAGGCGTCAGAGGGTCCCTGTTATGTGACGTTCCTGGATGTATCATCAGAAGATGAGTCTTCAAGCCAAGAGGTAATTACTCTTGAAACCAAACCCGAAACAGCTTTAATCCCATTCCAATATCTTAAAGAGCAACCTAAGTCTCCACCAAACGAAGAAATTGGTTCTAGTGGGACATCAGAAGAGGACACCACTCCCTTGAAGGAGTCGGATTTGTACCCAGAAGCAGTCCGCGGGACCTTCATCCGTGAAGTAGAAGGTGAAAGGCGGTTAACCTTTGTGGATGCAGAAGGCATTGAACGCCACTTGAAGGTGGGTAGAAGTGTCCCAGAAGAGGAATTGTCAACCCTGTACAACTTGTTGAAAGAAAATTTGGACGTGTTTGCATGGTCCTACAAAGACCTAAAGGGGATTGATCCCACAATATGTCAACATCATATTGACTTGGAGCCTAATGCCAAGCCAGTACGGCAACGACAGAGGCGAATGAACCCGAACTATTCCACATTGGTGAAAGCGGAGCTGCTGAAGCTTCTAGAAGCCGAGTTCATTTATCCAGTGGCAAATAGTGAATGGGTTTCACCCATCGTGGTTGTACCCAAGAAGAATGGAAAATTGCGAATATGTGTGGATTTCCGAAAGCTTAATTCCAAGACGAAGAATGATCATTTTCCTATCCCTTTCACAGACCAACTGTTGGACACAGTGGCAGGACATGAGCTTTATTCTCTTCTGGATGGATTCAGCGGATACAATCAAGTCCAAATTGCGGAAGAAGACCAATCCAAAACAACCTTCACCACAGAATGGGGGACCTACGCTTACCGAGTGATGCCATTTGGGCTCTGCAATGCCCCTGCTACTTTCCAACGAGTCATGATGGCCGCATTTCAAAATCATCTGCACGACTTTATCGAGGTATATTTGGATGACTTCTGTGTCTATAGTTTGATCCGTGAACACTAGGAACACCTAGAACAATGCTTTGACCGATGCCGGGAGTATGGGATTTCCCTCAACCCCGACAAATGCATCTTTGGGGTCTCTTCTGGAGTTCTGTTGGGCCACATTGTCTCTGCACAAGGGATATCAACAGACCCTGCAAAGATTGAAAAGATCGTAGCTCTGGCAGCACCCACCAACCTCAAACAGTTGAGGGGATTCCTAGGCCATGTGGGTTACTACAGAAGGTTTATAGCCCATTTTGCGACAAAGGCAACTTCCTTGCACAAGCTTCTGAGGAAAGATGCAGAGTTTACTTGGACGGAAGAATGTGACAGAGCCTTCCACACTCTGAAGCAGTGTCTGATAGAGGCACCCATTCTGCAACCTCCTGATTGGACGAAAGAGTTCTATGTACACACGGATGCATCAATTGAAGGTTTAGGTGCTGTCCTCTGCCAAAAGGGCTCTTCGAAGTTGGATCAACCAATCTATTACGCAAGCCGAAAAGTCACTGATAGGGAACGGAACTATACAGTGACAGAGCTGGAGTGCTTGGCAATGGTGTTTGCCCTGGAGAAGTTTCGCCACTATCTCCTATCCACCCACTTTAAATTTTATGTGGATCATGAGGCCCTGTTCTTCTTGATGAACAAAGCGGATGTGAAAGGACGAATGATGAGATGGCTCCTTTTATTTTAGGAGTTCGACTTTGAGGTGATTACTAAGCCTGGTCGTTCCCATGTTTTGGCTGATCATCTGTCGCGTATCCCACAAACTGCAGACGAGGAGCAGGATGACCCAGACCTCCCTGATGCTTCCCTATTCTTGGTAGAAACTGTAACTCCTTGGTATGCAGACATTGCCAATCTGCTAGCAACCCAACAGTACCCTCCTGGCATTTCTAGTCGGGAGAGGAAGAAGCTTATGCTAGAATCAGCCCCATACACCTTGCTAGGCGGTGCATTGTACAAGAAAGGCAAAGATGAAGTGCTCAGAAGATGTGTTGCAGGAGATGAGATTGGGATTGTTTTGAAGGCTTGCCATGACGAGCCATGCGGAGGTCATTTTGCAGGAGAAGCTACAGCCAGGAAGGCTGTGCTAGCAGGTTATTGGTGGCCTACCATTCACAACGATTCCTATGATTACTGTAAAAGATGTGATGCTTGTCAGAGAATGGGGAAACCCACGAAGACAAGTGCCATGCCACTGCAGCCTATTCTTCCCCTGAATCCGTTTGAGAAGTGGGGCATCGACTTCGTAGGTCCAATCGATCCTCCTACCAGAAGGAAGCAGAACTGATACATCCTCGTATGTACGGATTATGTTACAAAGTGGTGTGAAGCTAAAGCCCTAAAGCGGGATGATGGTAACAGCGTGGCCCTGTTCATGTACGAGAATATCATTACCCGTTTTGGTAGTCCTTTGGAGCTGGTAAGTGACAGAGGCACTCATTTCCTCAACAAAGTCATGGAAGAGTTGACAGAGTTGTATAAGATCCGCCATCGCAAGTCCACTCCCTATTACTCCAGAGCCAACGGCCAAGTCGAAGTCACGAATCGCATCCTCTGCTCGATTCTGACAAGAACAATTGCCGCACATCGACGTGATTGGTGAAATATGGGCCTCTCAATGCACAAAGCACGATTTGTTTCTGTGCACTGCACCATAAGGCTCCCTGGCCTTCCTTCTCGCACCGTATGCCGGCACAGGGCGGGATGCACCGTTGCACCATCAAGTGCGCACAAGGCATACAATCTTTGCACAAGTGACTGTGAGGATTACATCAATGGGTTTCAGGAAAAGGCTGCCCTCCTGTATCTATCAACAGAGCGTGAGACAGAGGGTGGGTTGAGTGTGACTGGAGTTTCTTCAATCAAATACCGAGAGGTGAGATTGAGGGAACGTTACGACACTTGGAGTAAGGTATGTTCCAGTTTCCCTGTGCACCCACGGGATGGGTCTTTGCCGTCATCACAAGACAGCCACCCTGTTCTGTACACTGCACTGTAAGGCTCCCTTGCCTTCCTCCTTGCACCTATGCCAGACGGGTTGGATGCACTACTGCACCATCAACTGTGCACCCTGGCATACTCCTTCTGCACCATTTCCCCTTGTCGATTCCTCAATCGGGTATGAGATATGGGTTTTAATCATTCTTCCTCGAGTGATATTAGTCATGGGGCGAGTGACTGTTCTTTCATTTCGCTTGAGTGATTGTGAGTTGAGTGTAGTATCCCTCATCATCGACGAATTTCCTGCGATTCCTTCCATCAGCTACCTCCCTGGGTGCTGCCGCGTGGTCCCTTCCATGACGGACGTGTGCCGAGAAGATGCCTTGGTCCCTCCAGCGCCGACAACAACACTGGACGTGCCATCGACACTCAACCTTGCTTTTTGACAAAATGGGCCAAGTTTTTCTAACCCTACACTTTGGGTTCTTCGTGACGTTCATGTTTTAAGTGTGGGGACGTTAGTGGATGGTCTATGGCGTGGTCCTAGGTCCCTGTTGCTCGGTTAACCAAAATCCGTTAAGGTCTTAAGTGTGGGGACGCGTCCCTGCGCGTCTACATTGTATATCACCTACATATGCCTCAACCTGTTCATGCATGAATGCCTTGCCTTATTTTTACCTTCATGGGATCCCTTTCCACCCATCCGGTTATGTTCCACCCACCCTTGGGGCTGTTCCCCTGCAGTTTTCCTTCATTCCCTGATTTTGAGGTCCTTCCATGTGACTGCATCCTACGTTCACCAAAGTCCAAATCCAACCTTATAGCCCTGTTCCTTCCTTTGAATGGCCCATTTTTCCTTTTTACCTACCCCTGTTCCGGTGCACGGTTTTTGAGTTATTAATTTTTGAAGCATTTTGCACAAATTCGCCGGTTTTCCATGTGAATGCGCTTTTCTTGCTTCGGAACCGTGATATGCCATCATAGCCCTACCACCCACTTTTCCCCTGACATTTTTCCTTTTTACTCCGTGTTATTCCGATGCACGGTTTGTCCATTATTAATTTTCCGGTTTTTTACGACTTTTTCGTGCGTCTTTTTGACATTTTTCCATGAGAACGTGCCCTGTTTGCATCGGAATTTCAATTTGGTTTGACAGCCGTGTCCCCTGTGTCTTCCCCCACCTTTTTCCTTTTTCCTCCCCCGTCTTTTGACTTCCAGATTTTTACTTATTAATTTTTAAATGAGTTTTCGGGCGTATTTTTGGAGTTTTTCGCATGTCAACCCCTCCTATTTCCACCGGAACTACGGTTTAACGTGATAACTTTGCGCCACTCCTTCCTGCGGCCATTTTTCCTTCTTACTGCATGTCATTCCGGTGAACGGTTTGTCCGATATTAATTTTCGATCCCATTTTCGGGTTTTTTTTGGGTTTTTCCCATGAGAACACGTCTTATTTCAGTCGGAATTATGTTTTGAGGTGATAGGATTGTCGGGTACATCTTTCTGCACAGTTTTCCTTTTTTCTACACCTCATTCCAATGCATGGATTTTTCGATATTAATTTTTAAATTGCGTTTTTGGTTCGTTTTTTGTGTTTTTTGCACATGACCGCCCTTTCCCCCTCCTGAAACCTCTGTCATATATTTTTCTTGTTTTCCCCCTGCCGTCCTGCCCACTTTTTGTTTTTACGCTATTTCGTTTTGACGTCCGGATTGGGAGTTATTAATTTTTCTTTATTTTTACGTGTATTCGCGCGCCCGTTTTGCGCGTGAATGCGCCCTTTTTCGATTTTACGAGTCTCCACGCGCCCCGGTCGTGTCCGCATGACCCGCCCCGTCATCCCAGCGCCATTTCAATCCCGTCACGGCAAATTTTTTTACCCCGCCCCGCGCACGTGCACGGGACGGGGGTATGCGCCCTTGGACCCTGCCTAACCCCCTTGGCCCACCCTCTACCCCCCCTTGGCCCACCCTCTACCCCCCCTTGGCCCTGCCCACCCCCCTTGGGCCCTGACCACCTACCCTACCCACCCCTTCCCCCCAACCGCCCAACCCCTTCCCTCCTACCCCCTCCCTCTCCCTCTTCTCCCTGCGTACTTCTCCTACCCTCCTCTTCCATCTCCTCCTACCCTCCTCTTCCATCTCCTCCTACCCTCCTCCTCCCTCTCCCTCCTTCTCCATCTCCCTCCTCTTCTCCTTCCCTCCCCCCTCTTTCCCTCCCCTCCTCCTCCCTCCCCTTCTTCCTCCTTCTTTCTTCCTCCTTTCCTCCTCCTCCCTCTCCACCCGCTTCTCCATCTTCCCCCTCCTCCTTTTCTCCTCCTTCCTCCCCTCTCCTTCCCCTCCTTCCTCTCTCTCCAGTGCAGGTCGCCGCCGTCGCGTTCCGTCCCGCCGCCGCCGTCGCCCCAGGCGCCGTCAGACGCCCGTCTCGCCGCCGTCGGCCGCCGTCAGGCGCCGTCTCCAAGCCCAGGCGCCGTCAGATGCCCGTCGCGCCGCCTCCCCCGTCCCCTGCCCTGGTAGCCTGTGGACGCCGCCCTGGTCGCCTGTGGACGCCGCCTCCGTCGCAGGCCGCCCCGCCAGCAGACGCCGCGCCGTCGCTCCTCGCCAGCGTGCCACCGCCCGCCGCCGCCATCCACCTCCCCTTCCTCCTCCTCTTCCTCTTCCACCTCCTCCCTCAAGTTAGTGTTAACTAACTTAATTAGTGTTAAATCTAACCTAACCCTAGTTAGTTAACCCTAACCTAACCCCACCCACTAACCACCTAACCCTAGTTAGCTACCCCTACCGTAACCCTAGCTAGGTTAGTTCTAACTAACCATAGTCAGGTTAGTTTACTAACCCTAGTTACTAACCTAACCCCACCCCTAGTTACTAACCCTAGTTAGGTTACTCTAACCCTAAGCTAGTTCCACTAACCCTACCCTAGTTAAACTAACTGTAGCCTAGTTACCCTAACCCTCCTTAGGTTAGTCCCCACAGACCTAACTTAGTTTACTAACCTAACTTAACCTAACCTGACTAACCTACCCTGACTAACATAACCTGACTTGACTTCCTGTAACTAACCTGACTTACCCACACTAACCAGACTTAACTGACTTATTTCTAATTGACTTATCTGATTAACATGATTTATGTGATTTAATTAATTTTTAGGTGGGGTTAGGTTAGGGTTAACTAACTAGGGTTAGGTTAGATTTAACACTAATTAAGTTAGTTAACACTAACCTGAGGGAGGAGGTGGAAGAGGAAGAGGAGGAGGAAGGGGAGGTGGATGGCGGCGGCGGGCGGTGGCACGCTGGCAAGGAGCGGCGGTGCGGCGTCTACTGGCGGGGCGGCCTGCGACGGAGGCGGCGTCCACAGGCGACCAGGGCGGCATCCACAGGCGACCAGGGCAGGGGACGGGGGAGGCAGCGCGACGGGCGTCTGACGGCGCCTGGGCTTGGAGACGGCGGCCGACGGCGGCGAGACGGGCGTCTGACGGCGGTTGGGGCGACGGCGACGGCGGGACGGAACGCGACGGCGGCGACCTGCACTGGAGGGAGAGGAAGGAGGGGAAGGAGAGGGGAGGAAGGAGGAGAAAAGGAGGAGGGGGGAAGATGGAGAAGCGGGTGGAGAGGGAGGAGGAGGAAAGGAGGAAGAAAGAAGGAGGAAGAAGGGGAGGGAGGAGGAGGGGAGGGAAAGAGGGGGGAGGGAAGGAGAAGAGGAGGGAGATGGAGAAGGAGGGAGAGGGAGGAGGAGGGTAGGAGGAGATGGAAGAGGAGGGTAGGAGGAGTACGCAGGGAGAAGAGGGAGAGGGAGGGGGTAGGAGGGAAGGGGTCAGGCGGTTGGGGGGAAGGGGTGGGCAGGGTAGGTGGTCAGGGCCCAAGGGGGGTGGGCAGGGCCAAGGGGGGGTAGAGGGTGGGCCAAGAGGGTTAGGCAGGGCCCAAGGGCGCATACCCCCGTCCTGCGCACGTGCGCGGGGCGGGGTAAAAAAATTTGCCGTGACGGGATTGAAATGGCGCTGGGATGACGGGGCGGGTCATGCGGACACGACCGGGGCGCGTGGAGACTCGTAAAATCGAAAAAGAGCGCGTTCACGCGCAAAACGGACGCGCGAATACACGTAAAAATAAAGAAAAATTAATAACTCCCAATCCGGATGTCAAAACGAAATAGCGGAAAAACAAAAAGTGGGCAGGACGACAGGAGAAAAACAAGAAAAATATATGACAGAGGTTTCGGGAGGGGGAAAGGGCGATCACGTGCAAAAAACACAAAAAACGAACAAAAAACGCAATTAAAAATTAATATCAAAAAATCCGTGCATCACAATGAGGTGCAAGAAAAAGGAAAACTGTGCAAAAAGACGTGCTCGACAATCCTATCACATCAAAACAGAGTTCCGACGCAGATAAGACGCGTTCACGTGGGAAAAACCCAAAAAACAAACCAAAAAATGGGATCAGAAATTAATATCGGACGAACCGTACACCGGAATGACATGCAGTAAGAAGGAAAAATGGCCGCAGGAAGGAGTGGCATAGGGTTATCACGCTAAAACGCAGTTTCGGTGGAAATAGGAGGGGTTCACATGTGAAAAACACCAAAAATACTCCCGAAAACACATGTAAAAATTAATAATAAAAAATCCAGAAGTCGAAAGAGGGTGGAGGAAAAAGGAAAAAGGTGGGGGAAGGCACAGGGGACACGGATGTCAAATCAAATTGGAATTCCGATGCAAATAGGGCAGGTTCACATGGAAAAATAGCAAAAAGACGCAGTAAAAAGTCTTAAAAAACCGAAAAATTAATAATGGACAAACCGTGTATCGGAATGATGCGGAGGAAAAAGGAAAAATGTCAGGGGAAAAGTGGTGGTCAGGGCTATGACGTCAGAGCATGATTTGGAAGCAAGAAAAGCGCGTTCATATGGAAAACCGGCTAATTTGCACAAAATGCTTCAAAAATTAATAACTCAAAAACCGTGCACCGGAATAAAGGTAGATAAAAAGGAAAAATGATCAGTTCAAAGGGAAGAACAGGGCTATAAGGTTGGATTGGAACTTTGGTGAACGTAGGATGCAGTCACATGGAAGGACCTCAAAATCAGGGAATGAAGGAAAACTGCAGGGGAACAGCCCCAAGGGTGGGTGGAACATAACCGGATGGGTGGAAAGGGATCCCATGAAGGTAAAAACAAGGCAAGGCATTCATGCATGAACAGGTTGAGGCATATGCAGGTGATATACAATGTAGACGCGCAGGGACGCGTCCCCACACTTAAGACCTTAACGGATAGGGTTAACCGAGCAACAAGGACCTAGGACCATGCCATAGACCATCCACTAACGTCCCCACACTTAAAACATGAACGTCACGAAGAACCCAAAGTGTAGGGTTAGAAAAACTTGGCCCATTTTGTCAAAAAGCAAGGTTGAGTGTCGATGGCACGTCCAGTGTTGTTGTCGGCGCTGGAGGGACCAAGGCATCTTCTCGGCACACGTCCGTCATGGAAGGGACCACGCGGCAGCACCCAGGGAGGTAGCTGATGGAGGGAATCGCAGGAAATTCGTCGATGATGAGGGATACTACACTCAACTCACAATCACTCAAACGAAATGAAAGAACAGTCACTCGCCCCATGACTAATATCACTCGAGGAAGAATGATTAAAACCCATATCTCATACCCGGTTGAGGAATCGACAAGGGGGAATGGTGCAAAAGGAGTATGCCAGGGTGCACAGTTGATGGTACAGTAGTGCGTCCAACCCGTCTGGCATAGGTGCAAGGAGGAAGGCAAGGGAGCCTTACAGTGCAGTGTACGGAACAGGGTGATGTGTCTTGTGATGACGGCAAAAACCCATCCCGTGGGTGCACAGGGAAACTGGAACATACCTTACTCCAAGTGTCGTAACGTCCCTCAAACGCACCTCTCGGTAAGTGATTGAAGAAACTCCAGTCAAACTCAACCCACCCTCTGTCTCACTCTCTCTTGATAGATACAGGAGGGCAGCCGTTTCATGAAACCCATTGATGTAATCCTCACAGTCACTTGTGCAAAGATTGTATGCCTTGTGCGCACTTGATGGTGCAACGGTGCATCCCGCCCTGTGCCGGCATACAGTGCAAGAAGGAAGGCAAGGGAGCCTTATGGTGCAGTGCACAGAAACAAATTGTGCTTTGTGCATTGAGAGGCCCATTCCGTGCGTGCAACACTTCATTCACACTTCTCACCTCTCATTTGATTTGAAGGGAAAAGACTGGTCTCTCGCCCCACCCTCTGTCTCACTCGTTGTTGATAGATACAGAGGGCAACCATACTCACTTTCCCATCCGGTTAGGATGAAAGCTCACGTCACTCTATTGTTTGTCGATGAAGATCGCGTCATCAATTGTTAAAGAGGCGTACCCAGGGAGGTAGCCATCAAATCGAACGTTGTATTGGACAGGAACATGTCGTCTGCTAGAGGACAGGTAGTCACTTTGCAAAGAGACCCAGGACACAGCGTACCAAGGGAGGCAGCTTCGGAATTGGATCCTAGGGATATCAATTAATGAATCCACTTTCTGGACTGCTGGGTGTTACCACCTTTTCCACAGCCAGCCTCTCGCCCAAGGGTGTTTACCACCTTTTCTTGGCACGAGGCCTGCTATGACAGGGAATTGCTTCCTTTTCTCTCATAACAGATTTGTTTTGTTTTTTTTTATTCTTTGTTTTTTTTTTCTTTTTCTTATTTTCCCCTATTCCCGAGGGTGTTTCCACATTTTCTCGAAGAATAGGTCGGCATGACAGGGACCTAAGTCCTTTTCTCCCATGACCGATATGTTTTGTTTTTTTTTTCTCTCTTTTTTTTTCTCTCTGCAAATTGAGCAAGGGAATGGTAGAAAAACTATTTGTCAGAACCCACCTCGCCATTGTCGCTGGTGGAAAATAGAGGATAAGAGATCAAGGCTGGAAGGGGGGTTTGAGGGGACAGAGGGTTGCGCCCACTTCATCAGGAATGATTGAAGAACGGCTATCAAAAGTAGCATCATAAGAAGTACAGTGCCGCGCCAACGAGGAAAAGGATCAAGTGGCCGTAATTGTCAAGATCCCCAAGGAGGAAAGTACTTCTTCAGGCGATATCCATTGATCAGAAAGGGATCATCAGAGGCATCAACGGTCTGCACCTGGATAGAGCCATTAGGGTTGACTGCAAGTACCTTATAGGGGCCCATCCTCCGCTGTTGGAGCTTGCCAGGAAACTTGCCAAAGCGTGAATCATAGGCTAGGACCAAATCACCTTCTTTGAACTCCTTGTGCTTGATGAAACTGTCATGGTAAGCCTTACGTCGAGCTTGCGTGGCTTCCATGCACTGTAGAGCCATCCTGCGAATTTCGTCCAAACATTCCAAGTGCAGGAGACGGCGTTGCAGTGAATCATCGTCCCCCAAACGCTCTTTGATAGCCACTCTCAAAGAGGGTAATTCCAGTTCAACAGGAAAAACAGCTTCTGTACCATACACCAACTGGAAAGGTGTCTGTCCTGTTGCTACTTTATGGGAAGTTCTGTACGCCCAGAGGGCCTCTGTAAGTCGATCATCCCAATCACGACGATGTGCGGCAATTGTTCTTGTCAGAATCGAGCAGAGGATGTGATTGGTGACTTCGACTTGGCCGTTGGCTCTGGAGTAATAGGGAGTGGACTTGCGATGGCGGATCTTATACAACTCTGTCAACTCTTCCATGACTTTGTTGAGGAAATGAGTGCCTCTGTCACTTACCAGCTCTAAGGGACTACCAAAACGGGTGATGATATTCTCGTACATGAACAGGGCCACGTTGTTACCATCGTCCCGCTTTAGAGCTTTAGCTTCACACCACTTTGTGACATAATCCGTACATACAAGGATGTATCGGTTCTATTTCCTTCTGGTAGGAGGATCGATCGGACCTACGAAGTCGATGCCCCACTTCTCAAACGGCTTCAACGGAAGGATAGGTTGCAGTGGCATGGCACTTGTCTTCGTGGGTTTCCCCATTCTTTGACAAGCATTACATCTTTTATAGTAATCATAGGCATCCTTATGAATGGTAGGCCACCAATATCCTGCTAGCAGAGCCTTCCTGGTTGTAGCTTCTCCTGCAAAGTGACCTCCACATGGCTCGTCGTAGCAAGCCTTCAGAACAATCCCAATCTCTTCTCCTGCAACACATCTTCTGAGCACTTCATCTTTGCCTTTCTTGTACAGTGCACCGCCTAGCAAGGTGTATGGGGCTGATTCTAGCATGAGCTTCTTCCTTTCCCGACTAGAAATACCAGGAGGGTACTGTTGGGTTGCCAGCAGATTAGCAATGTCTGCATACCAGGGAGTTACAGTTTCTACCAAGAATAGGGAAGCATCAGGGAGGTCTGGATCATCCTGCTCCTCGTCTGCAGTTTGTGGGATACGCGACAGATGATCAGCCAGAACATGGGAACGACCAGGCTTAGTAATCACCTCAAAGTCGAACTCCTGGAATAGAAGGAGCCATCTCATCATTCGTCCCTTCACATCTGCTTTGTTCATCAGGAAAGACAGGGCCTCATGATCCACATAAAATTTAAAGTGGGTAGATAGGAGGTAATGGCGAAACTTCTCTAGGGCAAACACCATTGCCAAGCACTCCAGCTCGGTCACTGTATAGTTCCGTTCCCTATCAGTGACTTTTCGGCTTGCATAATAGATCGGTTGATCCAGCTTCGAGGAGCCCTTCTGGCAGAGGACAGCACCTAAACCTTCAATTGATGCATCCGTGTGTACATGGAACTCTTTCGTCCAATCAGGAGATTGCAGAATGGGTGACTCAATCAGACACGGCTTCAGAGTGTGAAAGGCTTTGTCACATTCTTCCGTCCAAGTAAACTCTGCATCTTTCCTCAGAAGCTTGTGCAAGGAAGTTGCCTTTGTCGCAAAATGGGCTATAAACCTTCTGTAGTAACCCACATGGCCTAGGAATCCCCTCAACTATTTGAGGTTGGTGGGTGCTGCCAGAGCTACGATCTTTTCAATCTTTGCAGGGTCTGTTGATATCCCTTGTGCAGAGACAATGTGGCCCAACAGAACTCCAGAAGAGACCCCAAAGATGCATTTGTCGGGGTTGAGGGAAATCCCATACTCCCGGCATCGGTCAAAGCATTGTTCCAGGTGTTCCCAGTGTTCACGGATCAAACTATAGACACAGAAGTCATCCAAATATACCTTGATAAAGTCGTGCAGATGATTTTGAAATGCGGCCATCATGACTCGTTGGAAAGTAGCAGGGGCATTGCAGAGCCCAAATGGCATCACTCGGTAAGCGTAGGTCCCCCATTCTGTGGTGAAGGTTGTTTTGGATTGGTCTTCCGCAATTTGGACTTGATTGTATCCGCTGAATCCATCCAGAAGAGAATAAAGCTCATGTCCTGCCACTGTGTCCAACAGTTGGTCTGTGAAAGGGATAGGAAAGTGATCCTTCTTCATCTTGGAATTAAGCTTTCGGAAATCCACACATATTCGCAATTTGCCATTCTTCTTGGGTACAACCACGATGGGTGAAACCCATTCACTATTGGCCACTGGATAGATGAACTCGGCTTCCAGGAGCTTCAGCAGCTCCGCTTTCACCAATGTGGAATAATTCGGGTTCATTCGCCTCTGTCGTTGCCGTACTGGCTTGGCATCAGGCTCCAAGTCAATATGATGTTGACATATTGTGGGATCAATCCCCTTTAGGTCTTTGTAAGACCATGCAAACACGTCCAAATTTTCTTTCAACAAGTTGTATAAGGTTGACAACTCCTCTTCTGGGAGGCTGCTACCCACCTTCAAGTGGCGTTCAGTGCCTTCTGCATCCACAAAGGTTAACCGCCTTTCACCTTCTACTTCACGGATGAAGGTCCCGCGGACTGCTTCTGGGTACAGATCCGACTCCTTCAAGGGAGTGGTGTCCTCTTCTGATGTCCCACTAGAACCAATTTCTTCTTTTGGTGGAGACTTAGGTTGCTCCTTGAGATGTTGAAATGGGATAAGAGCCGTTTCGAGTTTGGTTTCAAAATTAATTACCTCTTGGCTTGAAGACTCATCTTCTGATGATGACACATCCAGGAACGTCACATAACAGGGGCCCTCTGATGCCTGTTGGGTTTGTGGGACTGGTGCTTGTTGGCACGGTGCATCATCATCATCTTTCTTTGGCAAAAATGGGTTAGGACGGCTGGAGCCACTGCTGAAAGACGGCTTGTTCTTCTTAATCCATTCCTTATAAAGGTTTTGCATATGAGAAGATTCATTTACTAGACCAAATGGTACCATCACCATTCTGTCCCGTAGCATGAGGTCGTCTGTTTCTGATCCTTCTGGAACTTCTTCTTCAAATGTATCCTCTTCAGGTGGGATAGACCCTTCCATTTCACTTTCATAATCTTCTTCATCCATATCATATCCATCCTCTTCTGTCTCTGTCTCTGTTTCTGCGTCTGCTTTTGCTTCTGCTTCTGTCTTTGTAGGAGCTCTGTAACAGAAGAACAGATTCTCTGTTTCCTTTCCTGTCTCTGTCTCTGTTTCTGCTATGGCCATGTAACAGGGAGAGCAGTACATCCATGATTCGATCTCACTGTCAGAAGTGATTTCAGAAGTCATGCCCGGTTTAGGCAAGAAGTATTCACCCATTGATAATGGCTTGGCATCTTTTGGAAGTTGGCCTACAGTATCCACTGTTAAGGAATGTGCCACTGTTTTCTTGGGAAGGATCTGTTTGACAGCATCTTCGTCTGCTGATGTTCCATCTATAGCCTCATTAGGGGAGTCAGAAGATAATTCCAAGGAGGTGGATCCATGTCCTTTTTGAGAACCATACAGTTTCAGCACCACTTTGTTGGGTCCTCTACCCAAAGTCAAAGTTTCTTTAAACCAATCCGTCCTTGCTCGGGCTTTAAAAAGCCATGGTCTACCCAGTAACAGAGGATAGGATGTACCATAAGAGTTTGGCTTCACCACCAAATAGGTCAGCCAATAAGCTTTTCCAGCCACTGTAGTCTTCACATATGGAAGAATGCCCAAAGGCTTGATTCTACTCTGATTCGCCAGTCTGATGAGCCATTGGGTGGGTTGCACACCTTGTAAGCCTAGATCCTTCATTGTCACATCCGTCATAATGTTCACTGATGAACCACCATCAATCAGTGCATTTGCAATGAAGCAGCCTTCTATCCACGCGCCAGTCTCTGGGGTACTCGGATCTAGGAAAGCATTAGCCACATCCACTTCTTTTACAGGCTCTGGAGCCTTGTTGGACTTTGCTGCTATTGAGGGAGCAATCCTTAAACCACGTCTTCTTGTCAGTATACTTTTGAACCTTTTCCGGCAACTGGGAGACAACATCAATAATTGTCGGAATGTAAGGTTTGGTTTAAAGGTATCTAGATCTCTGACCAGATCGTATTCCTTAATAGGATCCACTGGATTCTCTAACCGATTAGGGAATGGGGCAACATCCATTTTCATTTTCCCTCTTTCTTCCAACAGAGGAATTACAGAAACTTCTTCTGCCACTTGTGGCACTTCCTCCTCTTTTGTCTCCTGGACCTCTGGTCCTGTCTCTGTAACTCTCTGTGGCACTGTAGTGCTTTGTACGGCACTGTTAGGCTCTGTTCTGTTCTGTTCTTCTGGTGGAAGACTGAACTTCACTGTTCTGGCAGGAGGGTTATTTTCTTTCTGAATAGGTAGTTCCTTCTACTTTGCACGCGTGATGGCAGCAACTTCCAATTCCACTAAATTGGAGGTAGGCTCTTGGGCCTTGGACGGACTATCAGTAGCACTGTTTTTCACTGGGGTTGGGCTTGGACAGTCTTTTGCAGTGTGGCCTTCTCCTTTGCATCGACTGCATAAGGGCTTGTAATCCACTGACCTTCTGGGATTTGGACAATTTGGTGAGATATGTCCCTTTTCTCCGCATCTGTAACATTCCACTTCTGATCTCTGACCGCCGCCAGACTGTCTTCCTCTGTAACTTTGAGAGGGAAATCTTCTGGGTCCGAAATTAGGACCAAACTCTCTAGGCTTGGGTCCAATATCTTGTGTTGTCATTTTGGATTCCAGCAGGTTGAATCTTGCATCTTCTTCCTTCCTTCTCCTATCATGCATCTCCTTCAGAGAGCAAATGTCCTCTGTATGGTTCTTCCGCAAACAGTAGGAACAGAAGGCTCCAGGGATGGTTGGTTTCCGTGTACATTCAGTGGCTAAATGGCCTGCTTGATGACACTTACCACACCAAGTATTTGACCGCATCACATCTCTTCCTGCTCCTGCAACGTTGGATATGCTAGCGGTATTCACTTTCAGCATCTGTAGCTGTTCTGTAATCACATCCATCAACTCCTTTTTTATGTTTGCAACTGAATTGGATAAATAATCCTTCAAGCTTTCTCCTCCTGACGTACTGGCAGGAGGGTTTTGAGGAGTTTCTGTAATCACTGCATAAACTGGTTGGGCTGGTACAGAGGGGTCTCTGTTCTGGTTCTGATTCAGAGCTCCTGTTTGAACTGTCGGCTGTTGGCTCCAGTTGGTAGGATTCCACTGTTGCTGCTGATTTGATAATGAAGAAATTGGTTGGGACCATTGTTGTTGTGGTTGAACCATCATTTGAGGCATGGATTGTGGCCACTGTGGATTTGGTACACTGTACTGTGATACCGGGGGCATCTGTTGGTAAGGGTAGGGAACAGTCCCTGGAACTACATTTGGTGGGTACATCATTCCTGGCATCAGAGGAGGTAGGACTCCTCTTCCTGTATTCATCGCCAATCTAGCTTCCACTTCATCGTACAGTCTTGCACCTTCTGTTGCAGCTTGCAGGGTGGCTGGTCTTTGCAGCTCCACAAACTTACGGACTTCTGGTTGTAATCCTCTGAGAAACACCCCCTTCTGAATGCCATCATCTAGATTATGGTTAGTTCATCTCTTCAGGATGGATTCCATTCGTGAGACATAAGCTTCCACTCTTTCTCCAGAAGACTGACTTAGGTTCATAAATTCCTCTCTCATCCGCTCTTCAAAACCTTCACGCCTGAATTTAGTGAGGAAGGCCAACTTCAGGTCGTCCCATGTGCCAAAAGTTCCTGCTGCTTGTCTCTCATACCACTGAAACGCCGCGCCCTTGAAAGTGGCGGGGAATATCGCTAACCAATGCTCAGGGGTTCTGGCATTGTTAGCCACACACGCTACCATAAACTCTGCTACATGAAGATCGGGGTCTTCATTGTACTCTCCCTTAAAAACTAGCAATGGGACTACATTCGCTGGCCTGTCATCAATATTTTCAGGACGGATCTGGCTTGGAAGTGGATCTCCAGCAGGAGGAGGAAGGGCTTGATGTGCCATTGGGACTTCTGTAAAGAGTTCCACAAGGGCGTCAAAGGCGGCTTCTGCTGCTAGCTCGTTCTCAGCCTTGATTTTTGCTTTTTCTCTTCTCACGTACCTCTGGACTCGTTCTAACGCTTGCCTTTTTATTGCGTCATTCATCAGGGGGTTGGCTCCACTATGTTGTTAGTGCTCCACAGAGGGTTAACAGAAGGCTTCAGTCTCTGGAGGACTCTCTTGCCAACATTTCTTCTACTTCTTTCTTTTCAACGTCCCTGAATTCTGCTTTCATGCCACTGCACAGAGGAAGGTATTCGGTTCTGAAGGTGTCAAAATGCATACGTCTGAGCATTGTGGTAGTGCCATCATCATAGTAATGCCAGCTTCTGATGGTTTCAACAGTGTAGGTTGTGAAAAACACTCTGTCTACCAACTTCCAGTGGGTTTCTAATTGAACAAACAGAAGATTATAAGTACACCAAGCATCCCATATATCTTGCTGTTGAGCGTCCACGAACAAATTCCAACTCTTTTCCTTCTTGTCTTTGTGAACCTCTACAGACCAAGACTCCTGAAGCTTCTTCACAATCTCCCACTTGATGTTGTCTAGAAACTTCTCAATGAATACCAAATCTTCCATGGATGGTCATTCTCTATGTTTCTGCTCTTCAGTTCATTCCCAAACAGTATGCCACCAAGATGCAAGTTTCTGCTGCTTCAATAGGAAGAGGAAACTGTCCACCACATAGAGCATGCATCATGATGGTGATGTGTTTCCGCCATTGTGGGATGAACTTCTTGTGGAAAGTGGCTTTGATTATGAGAAATTCCAACTCTTCAATGGAAGAAGGAACTTTACAAACATCCATTGAATTCTTCTCTTCTTGGCAATGCCATTTCCTTCATTTTCAGCCTCTTCTGGTGCTTGTTGATGGCAAGATTCCCCTGGCTGCGCACCAAAAACATGGAGCCCCGAGAGGAACACCAAGGAAAAGGGAATTCTCTTGCAAGAAAATCTATCTTGTAACATCAACAAGCTTGTTTATCATGTTTCATATGATCACAATGAAGAAAAGAACACCAGGCACAACAAATCTTCATGCAGCATCATGTAGATTTCCCACGGCTTTAATAGAATCAACCATATTCTTCAACATCTTCACAAAATCCATCAATAGAACAAAGAAAGCAAAGAAATACACCATCTTTGAATGGAAATACATCACATAGTATTCATCTTCAATATCTTCATAGTCTTCTCTCTCAATCTCTCATATACAATCACTCTGTTTGAGTAGAATTGGCTATCTCTGACTCTCTCTCTCTCTCTCTCTCCATCAATAATACATCATATCCTCACTACAATCTCTCAAAATTCACTCTCAATAATCCTTCTTAGGTCGTGGATACCCCTCCCAAGAGGTATGTCTGATATGAAGAGTCACAAGAGCCTCTACAGTGTCCTTTCATAGCTCACTACTGTCACTTCACTCTAGTCTTCACTTGAGTCTTTAGCAGCTACTTCTTCCACTTCTTTCAGCTCTTTTGCACTTGTATTCACCTCTTTCCAAGGCTACAAAACTTTCCCAAAGTCACACATACATTCCACAGAACACTTACAGAAGCATACAGAACAGTCTACAGAACAGTACCAGAACAGCTACAGTACAGAACAGAACAGAAACAGAACAGAAGCAGAAGCTCTACAGAAGACCTACAGAAGGTTACAGAAGGTCATCAAAACTACATAACTCATTCTCAAACCATTCCAAACTCTCACAAACCATTCAATAAACTTTCACAATATCTCATTCTTCATCAATCAATACTCCATCCCTCTTCACAGAAGATAATCAGAACAAAACAGACCAAAACAGAACAAAACAGAAGGTATACAGAACCTATCAGAACATCATAGAACCACCAACAAACATCATGAACTTCCAAAACACAATCATTATCATCCAAAACACTCTCAAATCTCTTCTAAACCAATCAATCATCTCATAAAATCAACCATTCAGCTCTCAAAAACAACAAAAATCAGCCAAAAAACAAGTCATTTCAACACTCAACAAAGAGGAAGGATTTGTCTTATCTGATTGAGTATTTAAGGTTGGGGCAAGAGGGGGGAGGGGTTGTGAATCACTTTTTCTTCTTTTTAAAACTTAAAAAAAAACTTACAAGCAAAAATTTTAAATATTTTTGCCTAAAATTGTCAGAGAGAGAACTAGGGAGAGAGAAAGAGGAGAGAGAAGACTGCAGAAGAGAGAGAAAGACTGCAGGAAGAGAGAGAAGAAGAGTGACGAGGAGAGAGAAAGACTAGATTTAGAGAGAGAAAGATAGGAAAGAAGGGGAAGCCATAGAAGCTGTGAGCAAGAAGGGAGAGAAAGTCTGTAATTGTATTATTGTGTCCAAAAAGATGTGAAAATTTACATCTCCTCTCCTTTTATACCAATGTCAGTGTGACATGGCATAATATCAATGTTATTACACTAATTTGTTATTCCCAACTTCTTACAATCCATCCCTTCCCAAAAGTTTTTGTCCTCAAAAACAAACCTGATAACGTCTAGAAAAAGATGGATAGAACAGAGTACTACTCTGTTTTTATAGCTTTACAAATGGGAATTGAATGAAATATGATCACTACATGAGCTAAAATTGAAAAACGGAAGTGAGCCCCAGTTATATACAGGATTTGGAATACTTCAAAAGCAAATGGAGCCATAAAGTCTTCAACAAATAATCCCGAAACAAAGTAGACAGCTTGCTGAGTAAACAGACCCTGTTGGACCAAATCTGCCATAACCTTTGATAGGAGTGTCCAAATGGGACGTACCATATATCAAAACAAAGCTCTTGAAGAGTACTTTAAGCTCATCTAGATAGCTTAACTCTAAAAATTAGGCACGATAAAAACTGTTCTAAAACAGTGTGTTGTCCTGAACCAGTCTGCATCATTACTAGCTCCATAAGCAATAGGCTTCAGCCACCACCAATGTCTCCCTCAAGTATGGATACTCATCTAATATAGAATCAGGTCTCCAAGAAGCCTCTTCAGGTGGTAAACCTCTCCACTTGATCAAATATTCCACAATAGAATGTGATCGAAGCTTCTTTTCATGCTGACCTATAATAGCCTCTGGGATGTACTAAATAAGACCATCTTCATCAATGGGTGGCAGCTCATCAACTATATCCATTGGATCACCATAATAGGGCTTGAGCTGACTAATATGGAAGACGTTATGAATCTTTGTAGAAGAGGGAAGCTCTAGTTTGTATGCCAAATCTCCAACTCACTTGAGGATCCGGTAAGGGCCATAAAACCTGTGGGCAAGCTTATTACTAGATCCATCTTTTAACGTAGAGTACTTGGATTTGGGCACCTTCAACAAAACCAGCTCTCCTTCTTGGAACTCTAAAGGCCTCCTCTTCTCATCAGCATACATCTTCATTTGATCTTGAGCCTTCCTTAGATTCACCTTGCATTGCTGAAGAAGGGTTTGCATTCTTTCCAACTCCTCCTTCCCATGAGGATTGATCTTTTCATTAAAGATGACTGTGGGTAAGGGCACCTTGTAACCATACAAAGCCTCAAAGGGTGAAACTCCTATGCTCGCATGAGTGGAATTGTTATAAGCAAACTCAGCCAAGTGTAACCAAGAATCCCATGAGGTTTGGACATCATAGCAAAAATAGCGAAGATAAGTCTCCAACCATTTATTAACTCTCTCTGTCTGTCCATCAGTTTGAGGATGATAAGCCGTAGATGGAGCCAATTTAGTGCCCATGATGTAAATACCGCCTGCTAAAAGTTACTCATAAATTTTGAGTCTCTATCATGGACAATCACCTGTGGTAATCCATGTAGTCTAAAAATATGCTCCATAAACTGGTTGGCCACTTGAGAAGCAGTAAACTGAATCTTGGTTGGAATAAAATGAGCTGCCTTGGTGAGTCTGTCTACCACCACATAAATACTATTCCATCCCTTCTTGGTAGTAGGTAAGCTAGTAATGAAATCCATAGTAATATAAGTCCATTTACCCATAGGAATAGGCAATGGCTGTAACAAACCTCCTGGCTTATGGGTCCTGTCCTTATTTTGCTGACAAGGCATACACTTCATAACAAAGTCCTTGACATCTTTCCACAGTCCTTTTCAATAAAAGCTTTTACTGATCTTGTCATAGGTATTGAAAACTCCTAAGTGTCCAGCTAGAGGCGAAGAATGTAACTCCTCCATAAATTTCCACTTAAAAGAAGAACTAGAGGGAATAACAATCTTGCCTTTCCACCAAATAAGACAATTTTTAAGCTAGTAATGCGAGTTTTCTTCCATAAGACCTTATTGTAATTTTTGAAAGATTTGGCTGAATTCCTCATCTAAAAGATAGGCCTCTTGTAGTTCTTCAATCCAGTCATTATGTAATTCTGTTATAGCTGAAACTTTGCAGGCCCACATACGAGAAAGAGAATCAGCCACTATATTATCTTTGCCCCTTGTATGAGTGATGTCAAAATCATAATTCTGTAATGTAGCTACCCAACGATGTTGCTTTGGAGTGAGATTTGACTGAGTAAGGAAATACTTGAGTACCCTGTGATCACTATGTACTCTGAATCGACTGCCATATAAGTAATGGTACCACTTCTTGATCGCATGCAAGATAGCCAACATCTCCTGGTCATAAACATTCATGGCCATTTTCTTATCTGTAAGCTTATGGCTCTCAAATGCAATTACTCCATGCTCCATACTAGCATCACACTGTATAGTAAACTCTTTGAAGAAATTCGGGCATACTAAGATAGGAGCAGAGGTAAGGAGTTCCTTTAACTAGTTGAAGCTGCTATCTGCAAGAGCATCCCAAAAGAAAGCCTCCTTCAACCTGTCAGTCAAAGGAGCTGCAATTGCCGCATAATGCTTAATAAATCGACGATAGAATGAAGATAGACCAAGGAATCCTCTAAGAGAGGTAGTAGTAGTAGGCGTTGGCCAATCTCTTATGTATTGCACCTTCTTGGGATCAGCCTATATTCCTTTTTCACTGACAATATGTCCCAAGTATTCCACTTCAGTTTGCATGAAAGAGCACTTCTTCTCCTTAGCAAAAAGTCTATGATGTCTCAATACATCAAAAACCTTCCTCATATGCGCCAAGTGATCCTGTAAAGTCTTGCTATAGATCAAGATGTCATTAAAGAACACCAAGACAAACTGAAAGAGGAAAGGTTGTAAAATCTTATTCATCAGGCTTTGGAAGGTAGCTGGAGCGTTTGTAGGCCCAAATGGCATCACCAAGAAATGATAGAGCCCACGATCAGTCCTGAAAGTAGTCTTGACTTCATCACACTCTCACATGCGAATCTGATGATACCCTGATCTCAAATCAATCTTCATAAAGAATCGAGCCCCCTTAAGCTCATCAAGCAAATCATCAATCTTGGGTATAGGATACCTGTTCTTCACTGTGATCTTATTGAGATCCCTATAGTCAATGCACACTCTGAAAGATCCATCTTTCTTTTTGACTAATAGGACTGGAGATGCGTAAGGTGAAGAACTTGGTTCAATGAATCCCATTTCAAGAAGTTCTTTGATTTGCTTGGCTACTTCCTCTCGTTCACACTTCGATAATCTGTAAGGTGGCTTATTGATTGTCTTTGAGTTGGGCTCCAAATCAATGGGTGGTCCACTGCTCTCTTAGGAGGCAATGAAGTAGGTACTTCAAACAGATCTCTATATTCCTCAAGAAGAGCTGTCAAGGCTGGATGGTTTGCTGAATTATTGGGCTGATCCTGTGTTTCTTTATTCAAATGCAAAACAAATATTTGTGAGCGCTTCTTGTACTCTCTTTTGAGTTGTTGGATGGTGATAAGCTGAAAATATGATCTATTAGGAATCCCCTGTAAATGGATAAGCTATCCATTGGAGATAAACTCCATATATAACTGTGAGAAATCCATAGTGATTCTGCCTAATTTCATCAACCAATCATGACCGAGTATAATATCTATAGGCCCCATTTCCAGAGTGATCAGGTTTACCTTGGCTTCAAAATTTTCAGCCAACTGTAAAGAAACCTGTGGGCAAATCTGTGTGCTGATTTCTTCTTCACCATTAGCCACTTGAACTCTAATGGGCTGATGTAAGTCTGTGGGAACACAATTTAGCTTGTCCATGATGGACTTATTCACAAAACTATGAGTACTGCCACTGTCTATCAGGATGAACACTAGCTTTCCACAAATGCTTCCCTTCATACGAAGTGTATTAGGGCTCTTAGATCCCGTCCAAGCATCCATAGAGATAGAACAATTAGTGGCAACAAGCGACCCATCACAAGATCCACCAGGGTCAAACGGAACACTTCCACCTGGATCAAAAGGAAAAGAGTCGGCTGGATCATAAAAATACTCCTGTCCAACTTCCTCCTCAAGATCTTCATTTTCAGCATTAAATGCCACTGCATTAGCTTCATCTATGTCATCTTCAAAACCCTCAAAAACCAACATACTCTGAAGCTTATGTTTGGCATTTTTGTATACACACTTTGAAGCATGATCAGGTGTATACTTTTCCCCGCACTTAAAACATAAGCCTTTGTCCTTCCTTTCTTTGTAAAGATCCACAGGAATAGATTTGGGATTTGTATTAGCTGAAATGGACTTAGACTTACTATCCCCTTGTTTGAAATCAACTTTTGGACTATTTGATGACTTGAAATTACTTTGAGGCCTACAAGCATTGAATGGAGGATAAGTTGATACCCGTAAGCTCCCATTAGGCACATAATTACTGCCATAAGTGTTACCAACTTGTCCCTGCTTTAAAATAGTCCTTGGCTGTCCAAAACCAGGCTGAAATGAAGATTCTTTTCTATACTTCTTTCCATAGCACTCCGCAAGCTCAATAGCCTTAAAAAGTGAAGTAGGATTTTGTGCCATAACATCAGCTGATAAAGATGGCTCCAGACCATACATAAACTTGTGAAGCTTAGCCTCATCACTAATGCTTTCCACATACATGGTTAGGTTGAGGAATTGGTTTGTATACTCTCTTACACTTAGGCCCCTTTGTTCCAAACCATACCATCTCCGTGCTAACTTCTCTTTCTCAAGAGGCGAAACAAAGACTTCAGCCATAAGTGCCTTGAAAGCTTCCCAATTCTCTACAAGTATATTTTCTTTCTTGATATACCTCCATCAAGTATGGGCAAATCCCTCCAAATGCAAGGAAGCAAAGTGAATCTTCATGTCATCAGTTTTAGGGTATATATCAAAGTAGGACTCCATCTTAGAGGTCCATTCCTCTAAATCAAATGGTAAAGATGACTGACCATTAAATTTGGCTAAAACAATTTTGTCCTTAAACTCCCTTTCATGAAAGGGTTGCTGTTCCAAAATTGGCTAATCAGGATTACCAAGTATGGAGCCTCCAAATTGAGACGTAAATCTTCCAACAGGTGGCTGAGAATTACTATGTAATCTTCCTGTTGGTAAAGCACCCCTAGAATTTTGAGTATGCCATCCAAAAGCTTGAGTATTGGCCCCATTCAAACTGCCCAAATAGTCATCATGCCTCTATGAAGCCTCTCCTACTTCATATTGACTATTTGGAATGCCTCTTCTTCCAATAATCTCATTTCCATGACCATTTTGGTTAGATGGATGAAGTGGGGCTGAAGGGCCACTGTTTGAACAAGCCATCTCATTAGCTTCTCTTGATGCCATTTGCAACTGCATGAGCTGAGAAAATTGTGCCATAAGTTGAGCATTAGATTCCACCAATTTGTCAATAGAAGCCTGGATTTGAGTAGTTGAATTCAGCAACTTATCAACGGAAGACTTCGTTTGATCAATAGATAAAACCATCTGCTCCATTATTGACAAAAGGGCCTCATGTCGTTCCCTATGTCTTTGTTCATGGGCACACAAAGTATTATTGAGTATACTGACTTCTCCTTGTTGTTGAAGCTCTTCAGGGCTCTCTTGAAGTGTACTATCCATCATGGAATCCCTGATTTGCTGAGCATAATCTTCCTGGACCTTATTTTTGCCTTTATGTCCTACCATATTAGTGTAGTCCTGCAGTACCCCCTGTCAGAAAAATGGCTATAACTTTTGCTAGGGAGCTCCGATTTCAGAATTTTTTAGCGCAAATCGAAGCTAAGAATGCCCTCTTCGAGATGAGCTATAGCACGCTATAATAGGTTTAGGACAGAAAATTCTGTAGCTGGATTTCAGAGTCTGAACTGTCCAGTCTTGCACCCTGTTTAGACCTGTAAGTGCCCTGTTTTGACCCTGTAGTGCAAGATAGTAATCCCAAATGGCTACCAAACCCTGAAAAAGGGTATATAGGACCTGTGGGTACCCTGTAGTACCTGTACCTATGCTTCAGTAATAAAGGGTGTACCTATAACCACCTGTAAGTACCCTGTAAGTGTCCTGTAAATTCCCTGTTTTACCCTGTTTTGGTCCTGTAGGTACTTGAGCCCTTGGAAAGTCTTCAGTCTTCAATTCTCCACTCGTTGTATCTGTGTGAGGGATAAAATGGCATGACAGGCTCCCTACACGATCTCCGAATCACCGGGAGGTAGGCAAAGTTCTCCCCGGGTCGGTTGGTTGCACCCCTTCGGGATCTTCGATAGTGAGGGAGGGTTACCTCTCTTTTGTTCCACTATCTCCCTCGGCATCCACCTTTTTCCTTGGTGGGAATATCAACATAGCAGAGGCTAGTATTCTAATCAATCAACATGATATGCATTTTTGAAATATTCATTCAGCCTTTCATGAGATGCAATTCATAGGATGAAGTAATGATTGAATCAAAATGAAATTCAATGGAATAGGCTGGAATCAATGAGAATTAACACTAATCTCTGATTTATTGATCAATCCAGTGAATTAATTGATCAATAATCCCCCATCAACAAGTGGAAAAGCCATTAGCAATTGGATTATTGAGAGATTTTAGAGATTAGTAAAAGATAATACCTCCATTAAGCTTGAAGAATGTGATGGATGTCAGCTTCAATCCCATTGATGCAAAAGTTCTTCATAATCCAAAATAAATCCGTAATAAAGCTTGAAATCTCCATAGAATCAGCCCATACAAGCTCCAATATGATGAAATCCTTGAAGAATCAATGCTCCAGCCTTGCTTGAACACTTGAACATCAAAGATTCAAGCCCCTTGATGAAAAGCCCCAAAATAATCCTTCCATTTGAGCTCCAATGTCATGCACGGGCTGAAATTTCTTCAATGTCTTCAATCTTGAAGTCTATCCGGCTTGTACTTAGCATTAGAGAAGCCTTGAAGGTCGGAGAAGTTCAAAATTTAGAGAAATTTGAGCTTCCAGGTCTGTGGCTATGGCTGCCATGCTGTGTATTAGGGTTTTGAGCAAGAAATGACTGATCATAGTTCCTCTGTGGATGAAGATGATTGTAAACAAGTGTTTGATGAAGCCTTCAAAGTCTTTGATCAATGAGCTGAAGGTTTGGAGCAGACTGAGCAAGGAGAAAGAGCAGGAAACTCAGCACATTTTTTGGTGCAAATTTCGGGCTATTGTTTGGCTGGTAATCTACAGCATGCATCAACTATGGTACTCCTCCTGAAGCTCATGCAACAAAGAACCTTTGCCCCATGCTTTGGCAATGAGAAATGTTCAGCAGAGAGAGGTATTTGGGAATTTCTTGACAGCTACCATGGAAGTTTCAGCCAAAAGCTTGAAAGAGAGAGAAGAGAAGCTCTCTTTTGAAAAGTAATTGTAGTTTAGCCTCCATCTAAGCCCGGTTAAACATCCTTTACCCTAGTTACCTCCATTTTTGCATGAAGTTTGATGATGTCCTGCCATTCAAGCCATTATCCACCATATCTGACCTTGGATATCTCCAGATGTAGTCTCTTACTAACTGTAGATGATCTGCAGCACTCCACTAGTCACTGTCTTGTACCATTTTTGTCTGAAATTGATTTTGAAATAGGAAAATGGGACTGAAAATGGAAGAAAAGAATGGATCAAAGACTCAAGCTCTAATACCACTTGTCAGAGAGAGAACTAGGGAGAGAGAAAGAGAAGAGAGAAGACTGCAGAAGAGAGAGAAAGACTGCAGGAAGAGAGAGAAGAAGAGTGACGAGGAGAGAGAAAGACTAGATTTAGAGAGAGAAAGACAAGAAAGAAGGGGAAGCCATAGAAGCTATGAGCAAGAAGGGAGAGAAAGTCTGTAATTGTATTATTGTGTCCAAAAAGATGTGAAAAATTACATCTCCTCTCCTTTTATACCAATGTCAGTGTGACATGGCATAATATCAATGTTATTACACTAATTTGTTATTCCCAACTTTTTACAAAAATTAACTGAAATCTAATTTAAATTTGAGATAGTTGAGGAAGATTTTCAACATAAAATTTTTTTGTAGACTTTTACAATAATATATAGAAATTATGAATAATTCTTGATAAAGTAAAAAAATTAATATTAAATTTAAAAATAAAAATAAATGAAATAAATTGGAAATTTTTATAAATAATTAAGATAAATTAGAAAATTTGATAATAAGTTAAAAAATATAAGATATCATTATAATTGAAGGTAAATTAAAGTAATTCCAAATAAAATTATGATCATTCAAAATATTTTAATTCAATTGAAAAAATTAAATTATAATAAAATATTTTAAGTCAAGTAAGTAGAAAATTGAGTAATATAAATTGGTTTGAGCTTGTACAATGATATACGAACATATGTACGCACGAAGAACTCAATGTTACATATGCAATGCAATGAGAATAAGGAATGATTACACGTGGTTGGTGGGTGAATTTTTAGGTATGTTATACATAAATAACTATTATTTTCCTCTCTTTATTATATTCTTACAAATTATCTATTAGGAGAAATGCAAAAGCTTTATAAACATATCTAGCTAGTGGTTGGATTAAAAATCCAAACATTCTAGGAAATGTAAAAAATATAATAAACATATATACCTAGTGTCTAGATTAAAAATCCAAATTTTCTAGGTAATTAAGTCATCCTTAATCTACCTCATGGAATGATTAGTTGTTAGCTCAACAGACATCAAGGAATGTTATGAGTATATCCCTCCCAATGGGGATAAGGATCTTAAAATTGTCATAACTACAAATATCAAATGGTCATTCAACTAAACAAAACAATAATATAAATCATATAATGAGTTCCCTTTTCACTTTTGCAAATTAACTTGGCCTAAAGTGAAAAGATATATTTTCTTTAACATAGAATAAACTATAGTTATCAATAACTAGTTAGTTCATCATATATATGCCCACCAACTTGGAACAAAGGTGTTTAGACAAGCTTATGGTATACCCCTAGTAGTTAACAACCGAAGATGGAACATCTTGGGACGGTTCTCCCACTATTACAAATAATATGCTGACATATGTTCTTTGAACATTCCAAACTCAAGAAAGCTGTTTTTTTTTTGGTTAAAATTAACTAAAATATAATTGAAATTTAGATAATTGAGGAAGATTTTCAACATTTTTTTGTAAATTTTAATATTAATTTCTAAAAATTATGAATAATTCATGATAAATCCAAAATTTATTATTAAATTAAAAAAATAGTAATAAGTTAAACTAAATGGAAAAAATAAATAAATAATCGAACTTTTTTATAAGTAATTAGGATAAATTAGATAATTTGATATTAAGTTAAAAAATATGAGATAAATCATTATAATTGAAGGCCAATCAAAATAAATCCAAATAAAATTGTGATATCTAAGAATACTTCAATTTAGTTATAAAATAAAAAATAAATTTTAATATTATATTTTAAGTTAAGTCAGTAGAAAATTGAGTAATATAAATCCATTTGAGCTTATACAAAGGTATACGAAGATATGTGCACGCCAAGAGCTCAATGTTACATATGCGAGGTGCTCATAATAAGGAATAATTATGCATGGCTGATGGGTGAATTTTGGGTATATTACACATAAATAGCTATTATTTTTCTTTCTTTATTTTATTCTTACAAATTATATATTTGGGAGAAATGCAAAAACTTTAATAAACGTATCTATCTAGTGGTTGGGTTAAAAATCCAAACATTTTAGGAAATTCAATAACTATAATAACCATATGCATCTAGTATAGCTAGATGCAAAATCCAAAAGTTCTAAGTAATTGAGTCATCCTTAATCTACCTCATAGAATCTTTAGTGCTTGCTCAATGGACATCAAGAAATGCTATGAGTGTAACCCCCACAATGGGGATAAGGGTCTTACAAATTTTAGAACTATAATTATCAAATGGTCATTCAACTTTAAAAAACAATACTATATATACTTTAATGAGTTCCCTTCCCACTTTTGCAAAGGAACTTGGCCCAAAGTGAAACGATATATTTTCTTCAACATGGAAGAAACTATAATGATTAATAACTAGTTAGTTGATCATACATATGTCCACCAACTTGGATGTACATACACTTGTGATACAACTATGTGTACTTGAACCTTGCACACCCCCCACTTCACACCACCATGCATGGACACAATCATAGGCACTCTCAATGGACTTAGGCTCTTGATTAATCCCTCAATCCTTTTCTCCCTTTGGCCAAGCACCCGCCCTATTTGTAAGGGAGGATCGACATGCAAAAGGAGGAAGGAAACATGCATCTTGTAGTGTTTGTGTGCCATCCCACCATTCAACATTGAATTCTCATTTTGCCAACATGTAGTCCATAACCAAAGATGGATTATCTTGGGATGGTTCTCCCACTATTTCAAATAATATGATTACGTATGTTCTTTAACATTCCAAACTCAATTGTCTTTGTTAACATTATAACATTTCCAATGGGACACTTTATCTCCACACAAATACTATTTCTCTCCATTTATATTGTATCAAATTCCTTCATTATTGTAGCACTAGACCTTCTTGGTGGTCACACAAAGTTATCCTCTCACAAGTACATGCATATATCTATTGAACTAGCTCTCATTAGGACTCATAATAGTCAATATTTGAGAAGTTGCAAAATATTTTGCAAAAATGGTTTTGATAAAGCTTGAATGTGGACACTCGTAACTTCTCACTTGACCAAGGACATCTCAAGGATCCTCCTTGACATTAGAAATTGGTGTGTGCTTCTTCCAAAGTGTGAATATAAGGACTCCATATTGTGTGAGAAATTCCCTCTATGCAAAACTTAGCCGTTTCATGGATACATCTCAGTATATGGTTTTAGGTTGGTACCTTTCATGCACAAGAACATTATACTTGTGTGAGTACTAGTAACTTATTAACTTATTATTTTTGTGAGAGGTGGAAATTAATCATGGTAGGGCGTATCCTATGTTTGGCTAGTGTAAAGATTGTAGGGTGGAAACTCTAACAGAGGGCGGGGGGGGGGGGGGGGGGGGGGCAAACTCTTATTTCTCTTCCTCTTCTCCCTCTCAAGAGATGCACTGTGATTTTTAAAAGGTGGGTGTTGTTTAATCATTCTTTTAAACCATATATGTAACTCTTTTGTTGACACTATTTAGACAAAGAATTCAAACTAATCAAGAGTGCAAGTTACAACTAATACATTGGTTTGTTGAGGCTCACAAGGAAGGAAATGAAGATATAGAATGCTATAATCCTGGCCATGCTATCAATAAACAAAATTTAGAAACAAATGTTAGAACACTACACTACTCTAAACAACAAGATAAATCTAAAGAGATAAGTAAAACATTTATGTTTTCATGTTCAAGCTATAGATTAAAAAAACTATCCAAACATGATTGGACTATCTATATGAGATCAACCTCTACATTGAAGAGAGCATTGTAGACTAGGGTGTAACTTCAAATAATGCACATTAGCAAAGCTCTAAAGCTGCGATATGGAAAAGGAGAAAGCCTATACTATCAAATGATTCATTTTGTATATTCGGCCTACATGATTTTTTTTTTAGTTTATGTGTTATTCCAAAGAGTCTAGATCAACAAAACTCCGTAGCTAGAATATTGACATAGGTAGAGACTACATGTTTTCATAACTATCGTATTTCTTCAAGAGGTGAAACCTAACTAAAATAATCTAATCGAATAATAATTCGCAATTGTCATAGCCAAAAGAGTAAGAATTATACTTCAGGAGCACGCTTGAGGTACTATCTTGGTCAGATTGGTATGTCATGGACTGTATTATTGTCTTGGTTAGTATTTGTTCACTACCTCTTCATTGTTGTTTAAAGCCTCTACATAGTTCAAAAACACATGGTTTAATGATTGAGATCTAAGAAGCAAACAAAATTATTCCAAGCTAGCAATATTCCTATGATTATTATAGTTTGAGAGAATAGCAACTAATTCACACGAAGCACAATAAAGGTAAAGTAGTGTAGTTTACTAAGCCAAAATTAATATAATCTTGAATAGTTCGTTTTCTCAGTAATTATCTCGTGCCAATATTGCTCTCTTTGAATACTACTCTTGTTCATTAATGAGAGTTAAACATGGTCTAAAGTGACTAATATAGTTCTCTTGTCAATCGCCTTTATGTAGAAGCAAAACACAAAATAAGTACAATTTTGAAGGTGAGAGAGAAAGAATGGAAAAATCAAAGCAAATGCCCTTGTCTTGACGATAATGGAAGTATTACACACAAGGCATACCTTGGCTTTGTCGTTCCTCACTTGTACGTTGATAGGGTGGTGGCTTCTCCTCTCTGGCAGCTCGTACTCTTCCCCTTTGGCCGACATTTGTAGCGAGCAACTGATGGTGGCGATGATGAAGGACACCGGTTGCGAAGTACACGCGACGATCTCATTGTAGCGATGTAATCTTGAACAGCATTGTTGTGGAGGCTGAAGGCGATGCGATGGCTGTACGTCCCGACGATGGAAGCTACTATACATGTGCCACGAAGGGGGGGCGGTCTCCCCTCATGCCATGCACATGTTCCTTTTGCTTTTCTTTTCTCAAACTAAGTTAATAAATTGATTTAAAAGGGGTCACTTACTTACTTGTCCATAGGCCCATTTCTCATACGGCCCAAATCCAAGACACAAAAAAAGGGGTCCTCTACTAAAAAGCCACCACATTGGTCTAAATGATTCACACCAGGCACACTCTTTTCCTGCCACCTCCTACATGGCTTACTAAGTCATAGTTCGGAGAGGGTATTCCTTCACCACCAAGAAACAATCACCCAAACACAAAATCATGAAGCTTCTTCCAATAGGAGGGGAGCTCCTTCTTGGCTTCATGCTCCTTGTGTTTTTCCCTTTGACGATAGGTGTTGATGGCTCCTATGATTGATGGGCATTAATGTTGCATAGAATAGTTTAAAAACTTCTCCTACCAACATCCTACTCTTTGCTTGATCTTCATCTGTCTTTCTTCATCTCCTCTACATACTCTTTCCGGTCCACCCCTCCATGGTGAGAGGTGATGTTGAGAGAGAGAGTGAGGGATTAGGAAGGTGGGTGTGAGGATGTGGATCGAACCAACTAACATCATGTAGATCATGGAGTGATGTTTATTGAGGTACCGCAACTACAACATGGTAAGTTAGATAAGCACGCTCTCTACACTTGAGCTTCAAGTCGATCTATTATTGTCAATGGTGGACATAGATTCTTCATTAGGTTCATGTTGTCTGAGTAGGCTATATGAGGGGGTAGTACTTGACTAAGTATGGTATGCCCTTTAAAGAATAATGGTTGTGTCCAATAGTTCCAACATCTACCTTGTGTAGCGCAACATTTTGGTTCCTTTTATGGGACCAAGGACACATTGGCCACAAAGTTACTTATGCACAACATGATGTGGAATATGAGAAGATACACTGATGCCAACTCCAAAATGTGCATGAGTAGTTAGTTTTCTGGTCATTACTTGATGATTGAGCACTTGGATCTCATTTTTATGAGTAAAGTGAAAATTTTACTTGCAAGTGTTTTATTAAAATACATCGTAGATAGAAATAAGGTAAGGGATTTTGAACAAGGAGAAGAAAAGGAATATTGAGCTATTGTGGAAAATGGATTTGGAAAAGAGATGGTTTATTCCTTTGAATTTTCAACTTAACAATATGTTAAAGGCACCTTCTCATATGTGAACATGGGGCTTATTCTAAGAATAGAGAAAGCAAGATAGTGAGAAATACCTTTGAGGACGTGAGACCAAGAACCACCTATAGGGTGAACAAGAGAGAGGAGTAGACATCCTCCACAAATGAAAGGGCTTTGGGCCAGGTGAAGTAAGGGAGTTCCTATATATGGTTGGATTTCCATTAATGCACACCTTTTTTTTTCCCCCTATTTTTTCTAGGCAAGGATTTTTAGTAGCTACCAATAAAGTGGCCATGGAGAGCTTTCACATTGTTTATAGATGACCCTTGAAAGCAAACTTCAAGTTGTTCGCCTCACCCTTTCACACTATTCATGGACAAATTGTTCAACATTCATTGAAAAGTGTGCCTTTTCATAACAACATGATATCTTCAACTACCCCAAACCAAAGATATTTAACTATTAGCAAATGCAATGATAATGCAACAATATGACAATAAAGGAATCCTAGTTTGAAAATAACAATGCAATAATAATAGGTTTCAAGCTGATAGCCAAATTTGCATTTCGTGTTAGAGCTAAAGTTGCAGCACATCATGCCTCCTTTTTTTGGAGCTACTATATATGGATTTTCATGGCGTAATATATCATTCTAATGCACATCTACATTTCTTCTACTAGTAGCAAGGATATAGTATGACCCTTTTGTAATCCTTACAAGATCAAACAGGGCCAAAAAAAAACTTGCTAGTGATGTATTGTCTTCAACTAGAGGCAACTGTGAAGAGATCAATAGAAAGATTGATAGAAGTAGGGATACATGCTTGTCAATGTGTATAACATGAAAGATAAATAGAAGTATGATTGCTTGTTGATCAGGCCAACATGAAAACCCACTTTTTTGTAGCCAATCCACAATGTTCAAAAGGCCCAAAAGCATGTGCACATTGGAAAGGTGTATGGTATGTCACATTTCAATTAGATGCTTGAAAGCAAAATGTCTTGGTGGAAACTAACCCACAATAATTTGTCCCACTAGTTTCACTAACAAGCTATGCAAAACTCATCCAATATCTAAGCATCATGTAAGCATAAAGATATAGCTAGCATTAAATATAGCATGACCATGTCATAATGATGTTAAATTTGTAGCTTATTGCGAGAGAAAACATATCAACATTTCATCTGATAGGCTAATAATGATTAGTTGTACACATGTACATTCTTGAATAATGAGTTTTGTGAGATATGTAGTATTCTTGATATGATGCACTTGACCACACATCCCCCCAAGATCCCTTAAATTGAACATTCTTAGAACCCTTATGGCACTAGCCTAAACCATTGCTAGAGATCCAAAAGATGCAGCTCCATGCCTCATAGCAGTACAAGAAGCGAAAAATTAGGCTACAAGGAGCAGCAAGATCCTGATGGAATGCATGTGTTACATCAATAAAAAGTGGTTTGCAGGGAGAAGTAGGGCTACAAGGAGCAGCAAGATCCTGATGGAATGCATGTGTTACATCAATAAAAAGTGGCTTGCAGGGAGAAGTAGGGTATAAATGGTATTGTATTGCAATTGCAACATCAATATAAATTTAGGCAAACACAAAAAAGCAAAAAATTGGGCTACAAGGAGCAGCAAGATCATGATGGAATGCATGTGTTACATCAATAAAAAGTGGCTTGCAGGGAGAAGCAGGGTATAAATGGTATTGTATTGCAATTGCAACATCAATATAAATTTAGGCGAACACAAAAAAGTAAACAATTGGGATGCTAGGAGCATCAAGGTTCAAATGGGCTGCAAATTACTAGATTACTAATTACTTTATGAGATCACCATGTAGATTACAGATTGCCTCAAGACCTTCAGCTATGCAGATTACCATGGAGATTATGGATTACCATGCAGCAATTGCAAAAGTTATACAAATTTATTACTACACAGATTACTAGATCACCAATTAATTTAATAGATTAGCATGCGAGTTACCTTGTAAATGCCCAAATTGGAAGTTATAACTTGTTGCAAATGGAAGCATAATAACAATCATAGGGAGGAAATTAAGATTGAAGTCAATTCTAGCATTGAAGATAGGAGAAAGATAAGGTAATAACAACATACTAAAACCTTCGCCTTGCAAAGACTTTTGTTGAAGTTACATCCCATTGTAATCATTGACAACTTGCTAAAAGGGAAAAGGAGTCAAACCTCTTCACCCTTCAAGATAGACATGTCTATTTCGAGTCCCTATTTGAGGTGGGAGAAGGGGTTAACTAATAGATTGTACATATCCCCTCCCCACCCTAATTGCAAATCACATGTTAGTACAAATTCTAAGTGAATCATCACATGAATATTACATGTTGACAAAACACAATATAGAGAACACACATTGATTATAGAGAAATAGTCCATATTAAATAGTTTCCATAGATTTTGGAAATTGCATTGCACATAATTCAAAGATTAATAAAGAAAAATCTGAAAAGAGTAATCCAAAATACGTGTATGTTCTAACCATCATCACATATATATCCATTCACTCTTTTCCTCTAGAGCTTCAGTTGAGGTCTTCATCATCATGATAGTCCTCATATTGTTCATCTTGTATGCAGTTGAGATGTTGGTTAAGGAATTCCCTATGCATTGACCTTGCTAGATTGCCTCTTCTCTTTGAACCTACATGCATAGTTTGATTTTGAACAACTTTATTCATTGGATTATTTTATACAACTTGCCCTCTTATGATATGTCACCCACATCTTGCACTATCATAACATGCACTTTGTTCAAGGTCAAGATAGCTTGCATTTGAGCCGCACTACTTACACATGAGTTGTGTAAGTCTAATGTTTCATCTTGTACCCAATTGGTTTGAATGAATCTCCATGCACTTTACACATATTATGTACCATCAAACATGTGGCAACCATTTGAGGGGCATTCCTAAGATCCATATCACACCTTTTGAGGAGAATCATAAACTTGCACTTCAACATGCCAAATGCCCCCTTTAGTAGCATATGGTGAAAACTGAATAGAAGATGGAAGCAGAAGCAGCTAAAAATGCTATGTTAGGATAAGTTGCTATTATGGCATATGTCAAATTGCCCGTACTGGATGCATACAGAACCTTAGCCATGCCAGACCGCTCATCATTTGACTATAGACAATAGGCTCGGGTAAGTCACTCATGAATATATGTGTGCATTACATGGGTTCAGGAAAATGTATTTTTAAAATACCATTTTTATACATTTTTTACATACAGAAGGGTGTAATATAAAGGCGTTATTTACATATTGAATAGAAAATATTATATTTTATTCAAGAAAAATCCATAGATAAGGATATTTATAAATAGGCCTTGAACACATGTGATGTAGAGAATATACATATATAACTTCCCCGAGACAATAGGTTTACCATGAAAAGAAGTACATCCATGAGAAGGTAAAGGATAGCAAATAGGCTTACCACCTGGCATATGGAATCACTCAAGTACTATGTGGATGTACTCCTAGGATAAGTAGAGAAGTCCCTTAGAGAAATTATGTGTAAGGTGCCTATCAAGTATGTGTGAGGCATGTCCCAATTCAGTCTTTAGAGAATCTAGCTCAACATGATAACTCTCGACTGTAAGCATGTCATCAACATAAAGCACCAAAATAATAAGGCTATCATCACAGAACTTATTTATGTGTGAATATAGATCCATATCATTGCGGGAACATTGTAAATGCATGAAAGTGTCAAACTTATGGTACCACTCCCTAGGTGGTTGCTTAAGCCCATAAAGCCTCTTCTTCAATTTGCACATGAGGTGTTCCTTGCCTTTCTCTGCAAATCCCTTATACAAATCTCATCATGTAAGTCCCCATGTAAGAAAGCCATCTTAACATCCATATGATAAACAACAAAATATAACCAGACAATCAAGGCCATGACCGAGAGCACATGGTAGTCATCTTGACTACAAGAGAAAAGGATTTCTCAAAGTCAATACTCTGCTCCTACTCAAAACCCTTTACAACCAATCTAGCTCTATATGCTAGCTTAGGGTGACTAGAGTTACTCTTCAACTTATACACCCACTTTCATGGCAATGCACATTTCCTAGCAGGCAAGGAAACTAAGTCCCACGTAAAATTCTTCTGTAACAAGTCAAATTCAAACTCTATAGCCCTCTCCCAAGAATGATAATCACCTCTGCATATAGGCTCCTCATAGTTAAAGTTGAGTTTTTCACCATGACATAACCCATAGAGGACTGATAGTGATCAAGAAGATGTGAAATTCTAGCACAACACCTCCCTCAGAGATGGTTGTGGGGCCTATACATGTCGTCTCTATCTAACAGCATGATTTTGCATAGTGGGTGGATCATGGGCCACTACATCATCAACTGTAGCAAGATGACCCATTGGGGATAGTTGTACAACAATAACAGGCTCCTCCTAAAAGATCACCCTATGTATCTAATTGCCTACTCAAAAGTATTGCAGTAAGTTTGCAACTATTAGCATACTATGAACTCTTTCCTAAATAGCCATATCATACAATTTGCAATACCATTCTAGGGTGGGGTGTATGTGATGGTCAATTGACGCTTAATACCCCTCTCATCACATAGCTACTCAAAAGTCTTAGAGACATACTCACTCCCATTGTTAGAGCGTAGGCACTTTAGCCTATACCTAGACTAGTTCTTAACCATGGCAAGAAGGTGCTAAAACATAGGCAAGACATACAATTTCTACTTATTGGGATAGGCCCAAATTTTATGCAAAAAATCATCTATAAATACAACAAAATACTTCAAGCCACTAATAGGGTATGGGACCATAAACATCTGAATGCACAAAAGTCAAAGGCTCATCCCCACATGTAGAACTAAACTTTTTATGCAAACTACAAGTCTACATGTCATTAAGATAATGATTACAGGAGACAAAACAAGAATAATATGAGAGTAGGAGATACTACAAATTAACCAAGACTGTCATTCCTTTTAAAGACATGTGCCCAAGGCATGATGCCACAAAGATATATGTGGAAGATCAGTCACAGTGTGAATACATGATCAACATACCCTAAAGCAAGTAGGGTAAGATTGTCAACCTTGGCAGCTCTAGCAAAAACCAAACTACCACGTGTGATCTTCTACGAAGAATCACTAAAGGATACATGGTACTTAGCATCATCCAACTATCTAGCTAAAATAAGGCTTTTTGTCAAAGTTGAGACATCATGAAGCAAAAATGGAGCACTAATACCTGACATGGCCTATGCCAATGATATCCAATGCATTGTCATCTCCTAGTCTAATAGAATCCATAACAATACAATAGCGATGAAACCAATAATGATGCAGGGTAATATGAAAGGAAGTCCCCATATCAAGAAGCCAATACTAAGAGCAAGTAGACCATGCATTGATCAGCCGAGTAACATCAAGAAATAAAGCTGTAAGAGTATAGTCATAAAAACCATACTCTAATATATTTATCTCCTCAATCTTCACACTGAACTTAGTCATTATTTCAGTGGACTTTGCATTTTTTTGTACTTTTCCCTTGCCTTTCTCATTGTGCCCGTCATTGTGCATTTTATGGCAGTGGACTTTGCATTTTTCTGTACTTTTCCCTTGCCTTTCTCATTATGCCCATCATTGTGCATTTTACGGTACTACGACCTAATATGACCTTGTTGTCCTCAATAGTGACATGTGAAAGAGAACTTACGTTAGCAAAACTTACTGTGAGATTGCCCACAAGACTAAGACTTTCTCCTATGAGTCTCTACCATGATTATTATTGCAATTACCATCATTTTTGCCTCTAACAATCAATGCATGAGAAGTGCAGGTTGCATCAATGTTCTTTTTGTTTACTTCTTCTATTAGTAGAGTACTCTCTACATCACTACATTTATAGAGCATTCATAGCAATACAAAAAGTGTTCCATGACTCAAGCAATATAACAAGCAAGAACAAAGACTTGATAGTATCTTCAAATTGAATGTCCTACAAGATAAGGTAATTGAAAATGAAATGAAACTCATTTAAATGAGTATATATAGGTGTACACAAGCTTCATCAATCTAGTATGGTTGAGATGTTAGATTTTTTTTGTTAATAAAGGTCAAAATATTTTCTCATAATGCATAAGCACTACCCTTTGTATCAATGACATTAAAATACACCTACTTTGATAATGACTAAATGATAGAGGACTTTCATAGTTCATCAAGTTCCACCCAATCCTATGCATCATAAAGCTCAGGCTTGATATCCTCTAACTTCACTTGTTTAACCTATCCCTTTTGAAGACTTTCCATATTTGCATCTTCCAATATTTGAAGTTATTGCCATGAAGCTTTTCAATATTGAAAATAGCACTATGAACCTACCATAATGATTGAATGTATCTACAAATGACAAGGATATGGGTTGGTGTGAATGTAGCAAAACAACCCTAAATTTATCCAAAAGGGTGGAAACAAATGAGAGCATAGCTATCCACAAAGTACAATCAAAAGAGTGCCAAAACAAACCATCTGATCTACAAAAGAATGTTGAAAACTGTAATTACAATAATGCTAAAATAAATATATCAGTATATATCAAACCTACTATGGGCAAACAATCAAGAAAGGAAGCTCCCATTACCAAGGATATTCAGGTAGCAATCAAGATATAAAGAATGCAACTAGCAATGAAAAAGCATAGACCATTGATACCAAAGATTGTCACAAAATCAAAGTATCAGTAAATCATACATCCCAAAAGCATATAGATCATGCATGTAGAAGATCTCAAGAGCAACTGTAGAGATATGCCAAATGCATAACTGGCTAAGAAAATAGTGATGGTGCTTAGTACGTAACCAATATGCATGTATACATTACTGGCAAACTATTGACAGAGGTAAGTACCAATATCCAAGGCATATGGAATCAAAAAAACCCACAAGTGGAGATAATTGCATCCAATATCGTACAAGACAGCATACACATGGACCAAGAGCAACTGCCTTAAAGAGACAATGTCTACCAAGTAGGTACAAGCATCTCCCATTGGAAGTGAATCTCTAATGCAAAGTAGACACAATAGGCATAAAACCTCCTCAATAAAAACTATGTTGTCCACATTGTTACAAAAGCGAGTACCCTATCAAAATTGAGCTAATGCAAGCTAAAATGCAACCCAAAAGTTTCTTAAAACATCCACAAATGATCCAACACCCATGCATGAGCATATGAGCATTGTACTTCATTAAGACATCCTTGAGGCTTAGTAGTAGCTAGTAAGAGCAATTGAAGTACAATGAAATGAAATCCTTTTGATTGAAATAGTCAGCATGGAAAATTGTTGAGGTGATGATAGGGATGTCTGTGCCATCCATTGCTCCCACTATAAGAGGTATCCCAAAGACTTCCTCAAAGTCTTCAACTATCATTTCCATTTCTCACTCATTTGACCATTTTATGTATAGGTCATGTAAATTAGACATATTTATTTCCATACAAAACTCATTCACAAATGTACAATTCATGCTTGTAGCGCATCCATGTGTGTCACCAATTACCTCAAGAATAGCACGTGTTTTGCTAATGTATGCCATGCAATGCACACATTTCTTTAGTGGTATTCACGAGACTAAAAATGTGTGCTTTTGTGAGTCATTATTGTAGCCACTTTCCTGTATATGAATTGAAATTTCCCTTTGTTGAGTTGTATGTGATGCTTAAATAAAATGTCCAAATAAGAGGCAAAAATGAAAATTTGAGGCCGAATGATTATAAGCCCAACAAGCCCACAACTCATACCATTGACCATGATGTATAGTACTACATAGTTGTACAACTATTTGTGATTGAAGTTGGTGCAAGACATATGTTGAGTGCATGTATTCTTGCATGTCACTTCCTATTCTTCCATAGGCTCTGAGGATGACTACGATAAGAACCTAGTCAATAGTACATAGATGGATGCACAAACCAAGGACATATCTCCATTAGGATTCATCATGATTGTTGAATTTCTTGAATAAGAGTTTCACATGGTTCAATAGGTAAGATGATCTCATTATTTGAACTATAGCCACATTATGTAAATCAAAGCACACAACCTTGAATGAAGTTATGGCTTAGAAAAACTCACATTATAGATGAATATGCCAACCTCAAAATATATGAATTTAAGCAAACCCGCATTGGATGAACTCAATTACATAGCTTTGCATTAAAATTTGCACCAGTAAGAGAAAATACCAACTATGTTGCTAATACAATTGGACACAAGCTTACAAATGTGAACATGGTCCAAGTACCATAAATGAGAAATGAGTAAAATATTGATGTAATAAGATGCTCATTATTCTTTTGCTTCATCCAAGTACTAGACCCGTTTTCCTCCCTTCATGCATGAACAACTTCCCTTTGATCATCCATAGCCTCTATCCATTTAAAAACATACAGAAGATGGGTCAAAACTCTAAATTCTGTTTCAATTGCTTGCGCAATCAAGCTTTCCAACAAAGTGTCATGCTTGTTGGCATGCAATTAACTTCTAACTATAATGGATGATAAAGAGTCACCTTGTAGCATGCATATTTGATCCAGTTTGTGTCACTATCTCATTTAATACTAAAGTTTGTCTTGTTGCATATGCATAACTATACACATGTGCATGCACTTAATCATGCACATACTCATCAACTACATCATTCCATTTGCCAAATTGTTGAAAATCATTGTCAAAAATAGAATTATGCAATTTGTTAACTTTATAGTCATGATAAACACATCCCCGCTTCTTGTGATAAGCCTAACTATCATTGTTGAAGTTTGGGAATGTGGAAGAAAACTTGCTTGCAATCTTGAACCACAAGTCCATGACCTATTTATGGGCTTGTTGAATTCATAATTCAAAGCTCCATGCTTGTGGTGGCAAATACTAACATCCCAAAAATCCTTCCATTATTGTTGCTTGTCAATCTCTTCCACAGTTTCCTACTCTATTCCTTTATCATATGTTTTGTTATTGCCCTTTGACTTTCTTAAGGGATGTCCAAATGCTTGTGGACTACCACCCTTTATTGATTTTCTACCTCTCTTGGACCCTTTCTCAGATATAGCTACTGCTTAGTACACTTGGCACTTTGCTCTTGCTTTTTGTGAAAGGAACCTATTTGCAAGTCAATTGGCATATGGGTGGTTGAAGATTGCACAAGGATCATGCTTGTAGGAATAGGGGCCCTTGAACTCCATAAAGATATATGCTACTATAGGATAAACATGATTAAGATGTCAATGCTGAATGGGGTAGAGGGATTGACTATAAAATGTGAGGATGGTTGTGAGCATGGGAATTGTGACATCTAAAGTTCAACTAGTTGATCTTCCATGTGAGGGTCATTCAACAAGCATGCATGGCCATAGTCTCACCTCTCACCTATGCAAAGAACATAATTGTCAAAGCAACCAAACGAGGAGAAGAACACATAAGTGGCATAAGCAACATTTACTCTTATTTGGGTTATTATTATTATTGAATGTCTAATAGTAATAAAATTTCCAATGGAGACTATAATTTGAAATGCATAAAACATGTAGGGGGTGAAATTCATCCTATTGGACTATAAGGCCAATCAAGTAGTGACGACTTTCCTAGACCTGAGGGCTAGTAGTATTGTTAGGACAAGGGTCCTGAGTAGACACAATCTGTAAGATAGCTCGATCGTAGTGCTAATAATAGGTAATGGACCACTGCACTAAGGCATTGATGGGGTTAAGGGTTTAAGAGATAGTCTACATTAGGGCACAAGGGTATATGGAACACAGGTTCAAAGGATAGGCAATCAGTGTAAATGGACTCACCAAAAGTCAAGGTCTAAAAATAGTCAATGGATCTGCCTAAAGATATCAACATGGTGATTTTTCTAACTTCTTTGTTGTTCATTAAACGAAAGCCACCCACAAGTGCTTTATAGTGGTATCAGAGCAAGGTTGCAACAAAAGATCAAGGAGTTCATGACATTGTTGTAGCAGACTAGCCCGACAACTGTACAACCAGTGCACTAAGTACCGACTATTGCAGCAAAAGATCAAGGAGTTTGCGACACTGTTGTAGCAAACCAAACTCGGCAACCATACGACTATTGCACTGAGGACCAACACGTTACCATGGCGTAGGACTAAGGTGTTGACCAAGGCATAGACCTTGGCATACCTGGCAACAAGGCTATGAAGGCTTCATTGGTGCAATTGGCTACACACGAGATGGAAGTGTTCACTTGAAGACAAAACTTCCTAGGAGGCCATCCATCCCACTGTTGTCTATACCCAAGCATGCTTAACTATAGGGCAACTAACCATGAAGTTAAGTCATGGAGTTGCTCCAAATAACAAAGGAAAATTTCAAAAGTATGGTTGGGAGGAGATAAATCAATTTTTAGGGACCTTTCAACTACCTTTGACATACAATACCTCTGGAGTTCTACCACATTGATCTTGTAGTTTTGTGAATTGTTTCATTGTGAAGACACTAAGGATGTGACAACTACTTACGAATACAGTGAAATATTTCCTCTAAATTTTCCTCCAAGTTTATCCCTTGAATGTAATGTAATGTATAGTATTGATGATTTACTAGGAAGTAAACCCATTAGTCAATCACCTTATTTACTTAGTACTAGTGAAGCTAGTGAAGTGGAGAAGCAATTGACTGATTGTCTTCAAAGAGAATTTGGTCAATCTAGTTCTTCTCCATGGGCTTCACCAATATTATTAGTGAAGAAAAAGGATGGGTGTATGTGTATGTGCATAGACTATCATGGTCTAAATGTAATCACCATTAAAAATAAGTATCTGGTTTCTTGAGTAGATGAGTTGCTTGATCAACTCAAAGGAGCATGATACTTTACAAAGATTTCAATCTCCCATCAAGTGTGTATACTCATGGAGGATGTATCAAAAATTTCCTTTTGAATGTGTTTTGGCCATTATGATTCCTTGATTATGCCCTTTGGCCTAACTAATGCTCTTTCCAAATTCATGATACTTAAGGATCATGTCTTTCATCTATATCTTGGAAAATTTGTTGTTGTTTTCCTTCATGATATTCTTATTCATAGTTGTTCCAAAGAAGAAAATTGGGAATGTCTTCACTTAGTCTTCCAATTGCTTAGACAACACAAACTTTATGCTAAGGAAACTAAATGTGATTTTTTCAAGACAAAAGTTCACTACCTTATATTATCTGAAGAAGAAGGTATTAGAATGGATCCAAAAAATATCCAAACTATATTACAGTGGTCTCATCCTACAAATTCAAAGGAGTCACAAATATTCCTTGGTTTGGCAAGATTTTATCATAATTTTATCAAATATTATGCTAAGATAGTTATTCCTATGACAAATCAATTGAAAGATCACTTTCTCTTGGGGTGAGGAACAACAACACAATTTTGATAAACTTAAAGTAGCTATTGCTATTGCTCCAATCCTAGCTATAGTAGATCCACACAAACCATGTCTGGTGGAAACTAATGCTAGTGCCATAGTCATTGGAGTTGTCCTCCTCCAAAAGGGTCAACGACCTATAGCTTCCAAAAGTAAAAATCTAGATAAGACTCAACAAAATTATTCTATTTATGAACATGAGCTCTATACAATTGTTTGTGCTTTGAAAAAATGGTGACATTATTTGTATGGAGCTATGTTTGAGGTAGTATTTGATCAAGAGAGTATCAAATGATTTACTATCTAAAAGGATTTGAAAGGAAGAAAGGCTTGAAGGGCTGAATTTCTTCAAGAGTTTGATTGAACACTACCATATCACAAGGGTTGATATAATGTTATAGCTAATGCTCTAAGTAGAATGCTTGAGATTGACACACTAACACACTCTCATTTACAATATTAAAGAGTGATATATTAGAATCTCTACGAGGTAAATGTGAGTATAATCAATCTTATGAAAAGTTGTTAAATGTGGTTGAATGAAGGGATCCCTCACCAACTCATGCACAAGATGTGAATTCCACATAGGGCTCCGCTGTTACCAGTGATGAGCTCACTTGATGGGAGAATTTTACTATTGATGATGAGTAGTTGCATCATAAAGGTCGAATATGTGTACCCTCAAACTTAGACAGGCAACGGAAAATTCTTGATGAGTGTCATGATAGTCCTGGTGTAGGTCATTTTGGGATACAAAAGACTTATGTACGTAGACACTTTTATTGGTCTGGAATACATAAGGATATAGAGAAATATGTTATTCAATGCTAAAAGTGTGAAGTGAATAAAGCCAAGTGCTTGAAGGTAGGTGGGCTTTTACATCCTTTAGATATTCCTAATGGCAAGTGGAAAAGCCTCTATATGGATTTTATTGTTTGACTTCCTACTACCAATCATGGTCATGATGCCATTTGGGTAGAAGTAGATAGACTCATAAGATGTGTAGATTCATTCCAACAAAGACAACTATTAAAACTCCTAAAGTAGCCCGACTATTTGTAGAGGATATTTATCGGCTCTATGGATTGCCAACCAATATCATAAGCAATCACAATCAAAATTTTGATAGATATTTTTGGAGAGCTATACTCAAAAGGTTAGATACAATGCTTAATATAGTATCGTGGATCACCCTTAAATAGATGGGCAAACCAAGTTCTAGAAGATATTCTATAAGCATGTGTGAGCAAAAAACAATCTAATTGGAAAGATTATTTACCCATATTAGAGTTTGCTTACAATAGTGCTAAGCACGTGAGTACATGGTTTAATCCATTCATGCTTATGTATGGATTTCAACCTCACTCACTAGTTACAGTAGGATTAGCTGATGAAAAAATCCAACATGTCAAGGTATTTCTTCAAGATCATTTTGATATGATAAAAGTAGCACACTTGAATGTTAAATAAGCTCAAGACCATTACAAGAAATATGTAGATGAATATAAATGTATGGCCACCTTTGAAAAAGGTGATAAGGTCTAGTTACATGTTCTAGAACATTCAAGAAGTTTGAAGTTTGGAACATTTCTTGAGATATCTCCATGATATTGTTGCCCATTTACAATCCTTAAACATATTGGTAAAGTTGCATAAACATTACATCTACCTAGAATGACAAGAGCTTCTCACTCTCACATTCATTCTCTCCCTCATGGATATCCATCCCAGTTCTATGGTCCTAGATTTGTCTTTTCAAAGTGCATGTACCCTACTTGGCCTAAATTTTATACCTAAGGTACAAATAATCGTGTGCATGTTCTAACCTTGTAGTGCTATCAAAAGTATTTAAACTTTGCATAGGAGAGAGTCCAGTCTTGTTTTTTTACATTAACTAATTGTGCATATGTCGTATTACAAAAAATAATAGTTTTCCATGCAATCGAAATTGTCCACAAAAAAATCACATGTGTCCTTCAACCGATCTTTGACCTTATTGCACATTACTATTAATATTATACAACCTTAAAAATTCAATTCAATTTAACCTTAGTCAATTAATTGAAATATCGAGAAGTTACAAACCCTCAATATCCAAAGCAACTACACCTTCAATCAATTACTAGAATCGACCATATCCAATAAAAAAGAAAGAGTGGAAATAGAGGAAAGTTGACAATGTCAAGAGGTTAGGGGGATTGTAGGGTCATTGAACAAGTACAATAACTTCTTGATAATCCCAAGTATGAACTCAAGTGGCCAATAACTTGCTAATAGGATTGGTGCCATATCTAGGACCAATGAGCTAACCAAAGTCTCCCTTATTACAAAAAAAAGAAGAACTATGTAGCAAGAGATGATCCCTACTACTTGAGAGAGTAGTTTGAGCAAGTGTGTGAGGCCAACATCCTTACGTGAGCCTCTAAAAGAGCACAATCCTTTGGATTCTGCTTAAGCAAGAAAAGGTAAACATGGGACTTGCACATTGTGGAAAAGTCACATATCTTTTTCCTCAAAGACCTCTTCATAATGTGCTTTAATATAGAAGTTAAATGTGGGGATAGCTTCATTGTACAACTAATGAACATAGAGTAATACAATAAAGAGGGTAAGATGGATTATGTGGTCAAGGTGCAAAGTTTGTATAAAAGAATCCCACTCATAGAAAGACATAGTGATAGACTTGTGACTAAGGCCTTCATCAAGGATATCCAAAATGAGAAGATCTACAAAGCCATGGTCAATAACTCAACTCTAAATCAATCAAAAGGAAATCATAATAGATAATAGCATTCAGAAAGAAGGATTCACTCCTTAGCAGTTGGCAAAAAATAACGACCACTGGAAATGATTGTGCTTGTAACAGTTGTATAGAGCACGGTTTGCTTTGTTTGCTCAAGGAATTAAAGGATGAAAAGATATCTAATGCTTTAGGTTGAAGGCCTGAAGGGAGAGGCAACTTCAGTTACCCCCGACTGCCTGCCTGACCCTAATCAAGGGGGTTGTTAACTGCGCCAGGGAGGTGGAACGAACCCGTCGCGAGAGGTCTCTCCGTTGAGCGCTACTTGGAGCAGGAAGACGCTTGGGTGCCAGAGGGGGCTCTGGCCATAAATCCCTTGCCTTCTGGGCCCTGCACAAGAGGCCAATATGACTCGCGATTGGATCTCGAGGCCCGCATACTAGTCTACAGGCAGAATCTTGGTATAGTAATCCTTGTGGATTGTTGGATAGCCTTCGGGAGGATTATGGATAAGCCTATGGGCTGGATGTTATAAATGTATTCCAAAGATAAATATGATAAGTTGTTGAAAAGGAACTTGTTTGACATTGCTTTTCTATGTCAAGTGCTATAATTACGTGAAGGAACCAGTGTCTAACGGGCTAATTAAGGAAGCTGATTGATACATGTCCAACTAAATGTGGTAGGTAATTAAATAACTAAAACAACCTGAGGAAAGTGCGGTGGATGTGGCCATGGGTCTGTCCTACGGATGGGTGATCCCGGTTGGCCAGGAACTTTTCTCAATCATGATGGACAGCAAGAAGACCGTTTTCAAAGGACACGAACAGCAAGGGCACTGACCTAGAGTCTAAGTTATAATAATCCCAATTTACGCTATTTTAGGGAAATAGAATGGGACTATGCCTTATGGCAGAGAGGTCAAGCCTTGCATCCCTCTCGTTTCCCATTCTCCTTGAACCAAGTGCAGTGTGAATCCGCTTCGACCCTGGTGTTTCTGCGTAAAGTAGTTTACTTGGGGTTTGACATTAGTTGCCGTTTAGGAAATGACCATTAGGAAAAAACCCTGATTCAGGTCGGTCCTAAGTGGGAACGGCCAGAATACTTCCGCTACATGGCAGATGCGGAAAGTCCTAGATCGCAAACCCCATGACATTCCATGGGAGTGCCGAGCGGAGCTTTCTAGACATCCTTTCCGATGGACTGCTAAGACATGTCCTGAAGATTACATGCGGACACGTTACAAGATCAACCATAAACACTAGTGAGGAAAGTAAGAAAGTGCTAAAGAAGAAAATGGAGCCACTTAGTAAAGCTCCTCTTGATAAAGTCAAGGAGAGTACTAAGACTACCAAAAGCAACATGACCACTCCTAATCTTATTAAAGCAAGACACCAAAAGACCCCATCAAGGACATTCAAGGGGCTAAGAGCTCATGGCTATAGGCATCAATAGAGAGCTAGCTGGAAGTCATTATGGGTTCCCAAAGACGTATTGCATACTCAATTTTACTATGTGGATAATCAATGTATTTGGTTGCCAAAGTCATCTAACAAAAACACCTTTGATGGAGACACAGCAAAGCTCCACCAAAAGGAAGGAATAAGAGATGTATTTGGTTGCCAAAGCCATCTAACAAAAACACCTTTGATGGAGACACAACAAAGCTCCACCAAAAGGAAGGAACAAGAGATTTAGACCTAAAAGTAAATCAATATTACCAACCAAGTCAACTAAAGAATCAAAAATGTCAAAATTAAGCAAGCCATTAGGACCAAAAAACTAGTGCTTATCTATCAAAAGAGATACTAGATCCTACAGCTATCAAATTGCAATATCCTAAGACAGTTGTGAGTCCATGTGAAGAAACAAAGGTGTCCAAGAAACCACCACCACAATTCGAGAAGAATAAAATAAAATAGCAATAGTTGAAAATGCAAAACTCTACATGGAAAAATGTAGAGTAAGCAGATACAAACAAGCAACCATGCATGACAAGGTAAGCCCCTCCATATATCTCAATATATTTAAAGAACCTTGATCTCCAAAATAGAAATCATATTGTTTGTCAAACAAGAAATCAAATCCTTAATAAAAGGAAAGGAAAAACCAATGGTCTAACAAAGATTATCCAGCCTTATTGTCAAATTTGCACTAGAAACCTTTATAAAAACACCTAATTCCAATCTATCCAAGGACCCAAGTAAGTAGACCATTGGTAAAAAATTGGCAATATGATATCATTAGTTGCTCTTATGTAGGCTAAAATTAGTATTTTGATTGAAGAGCACAAAAAGCTTCATAAAACTATGAATGATATGGAAAGAGTAACAATGCATCTACACATGTTACCTCCTAATTCTAGAAGAGCTCGTGGAGTGCATCCCCAAAATGTCTATGAGAATCTCCACTTGATTCCCTATTTCTCTACACTACTAAAATATCTTTAAGGAGGTGTAAGGATTGGAGCAATGAGCCAAATGACAAATCACATTCAAAAGGGAATGGTATACCATCTAAGCTTAAAAGCAAAAGTTTTCTAATGATTACCACAGAGCAAAGAAGAGTCATATGGAGCGTCATATGTGATTAAACATATGTAGCTCCCCCTTGCTTAGGTGCATTGACACTAATGCAAGACTTTCCATTACCTAAACAACTCCTACAACACTCTTTGCTTGACGAAATCCTCACAAACGAAGAGAATATGCCAAGATGATGTGATAATCGATGCAATTATTTGTGTATTTTCCTAGCCATGACACCACATCTTCTTGATACCTATGCATCTTTTCAATACAATCTACATTTTCATGAGTGGCTTATCCCAAGGCAACGTGACAATGTATCATAAACCAATATCATTCACTTGTACATATATAAAAAAACCATTCAGACCATATATAAATGATTGTTAGACAAGAGGAATCCACATATACCATGAGAGCCTAAAGCTGCAATGCACAGGAGCATTATGACATTGTTGCGTAGAGGGAGATATGAGTTACACTACAAGACAAACTAGTAAGAAGGTATAATTACACCCAAAATTTTTAATAGTTAGCTAGTATCAACTATATATTGCTCTTAAGGCTTTATTAAGTTTATATAAAATTAAGAATATGTGGCAAGTGGTGGAAGCTCAAGCTTGAAGAAAACATCATTAAAAGGAGGGTCTTTTCAAGATCTCAAGATGCAAAAATGTCCAAAGGAGGTAAGAACACTATGCAATCTTAGCAACTCCAAAAGAAATGCAAGAACCATCAATGCTGACACCATAACTTCTTCAACAATACACACCAATACTTTTACCTCTATAATAGCCAACTTCCTCAAAAGGAGTTGCAACCTACTTCATAAAAAACTCAAGTCTTCATGACACACTTAGTTAATCTTTAACAACATGTTCATTAGTATCAAGACTTTGTACTTAAATTATCTTAGCCTCACTACTTATTTTATGGACTTGAGTGTATGAACCAATCCTTAGATCAAACCCACTAAATGGAAGGTAGGGAAGGCAATTCAAGAAGGAAGACACTAGTCATATGAATTGCCATTTGAGGTGGCATTCAGTCCATGGGGACCAATCCATTGAACACTACTTGTATTAGACTCACAATTTTTCCATTCTACTTCCTATGTCTCCTTATAAGATCTTTTTCTTAAATTCCTTTTCTTTAGCAATGGAAATACTTCCTATTCCTCAACAATCAAGATACCTTCCTTCATCAATTAAAACTAGCAAGAAGAACCTCAATGTCTTCTAACTAAGTAGTAGCCTATGTGAGCATGTGCATTCACACATTATTTGTACCATAAACTGTACATGCATTCAGTCCTCAAGTATTGGACAACACTCCAAGTTGATTTGTAGTTTGACCCTTCTCACAATCCAACAAAATATGTGTTGTGCAAAAGAATACAAGACTAACACTCCCCCCTAAGAAGTGAATGCATGTGATCTTCTAATTTTAGGCAAAGAAGTTTGTGGAGAACCTTGAGTGAGCTATCACCTCTACTTCTGCAAGCAAGCTTTTCACCTTCTACACCCTATAATCCATTCACCCTAAACTGAGAGTTCCACCTAGCGAGGAAGGACCACTAGCCAAGTGTACCACCATCAATGCTGGAATCCTCTATAAAACATTATCACTAATTACAACCTTAGCCACCATCAATGATGCAATATTCTACAAAACCTTATCTCTAATTTACAACCTTAATCACTAATCTTCTTCTTCTTCTTCTCCTCCTCCTCCTCCTCCTGCTCTATTCCCCTATTGGTGGTGGTAGATGGGATGAAAAAGGGAGCAACAATGGATCAAGAGGAGCCACACTTAAATCTTGGAGCTTATAAAAAAACCATCTAATGGATTCAAGTATTACAAGTACTAAGGACTATGACAATGCTCACTACATTTATTCTTGAATTCTTTAGCTTATTTATCTTCATTGGATTGAGAGGAGAGAACTAGTTAGTTCAAAGTGAGAGTATGAGTCAAGTAGGTGAGAGATAATTGAGTCGAGATACAACTAGCAAAATTGGGTTTGTTGAGGACTCCAAGACCTTCAAAGATAGATATGGCTACATATCATTAGTTTTTTTCTTGGAAGTACATTTAGATCTTGAATCCTTCTAGGATTTAGACTATGAAAGGGAAAAAAACATATTTCTTTCCTTTTTCAAAATTATCATCCTTCTATGGACTTATTGTGGTTATGCCTAGCACATGAGCTTCTGATTTTGGTTGCTATCTTATGCACTTGTTGTGGCTATGCCTAATACATGGGCTCTTGTTTCCTATTAGGGTACACTTTTGGCATGGGAATATCATCACAATTCCCTTTCCTAAAGTTCCCCACTTGATGTGAAAATTTTAAAGTTACCTATCTCTAGAGATGCTAAAGCCACATTGTAGGCTTAGGAACCTTCTTTGTAGTTTACCTCACTCTTTCCAATCCATGAACGTTTAAATTTTTACAAGATTAGAAAAAAAAAAGACAAAAAAATAGGTCAGACCCTATGATGTTATGAGAGGGAATTCAACTCTTTCAAACATCTGAATCTCCACTACAACATCTAACAAGAAAGGGATTGTGCCTACAACTCTTAGGCTAACATATGATATGCATATAAAACTTTTAATATGCTTAAAAAGTATGCATCTCACTCTTAAACTAAAATGGGATAGGAGGAAACAGTAACTAGAGCCTTCGGCATGATGATAGAAACTTTTGTATGATTGACATAGCCTATGATGAGAACACTTAGAAACTTGAACCATGAAGCATTTGGCATGATTATTAGGGCTAGGGAGAGTTTATTTTAGGGCTTAGCAAGATGCCTAATGGATGATATAAACTATGCTAGGTGAAACCTTCAAAATATGAAAGTGAGTGAGGGATATCTTTTGAGGTCCAATCTAGCTATATCAATGGATGATAATGAGAGTAAATGCTAACCCCTTTTATAAATGTTCTCTTGTAAATTTTATTAAATAAACTAACCCCTTTTTTTTATTGCATGTGGTACACCTACATTTTTTTAGGTGGGCCCTTGAGATAGTACGTTATTCCCCTATAGACCTTTCTTAAGCAGAGATAAAGGCACAAGAGCCAAGTTATATTCCTTATTTCCCTTATAGCCATGGAATTATGAGTAATAAGGCATTAGATAGTAAAGTACCTATGTGGGATGGGTTGAAATTACACTTTTTTTCTCATTTAGGGATTTTCTTGACCACTTTGCTGTGTAAATTATTTTGAGTTCCAAAGTTAGAATCTCCATCGTTGGAAAGAAGGGTCGATTTCAGAAGTCATAAAATCAATTAAGACCTTTCTACAACAAAAAAATTGGATTAGACATAATGTGGATTTACCTTTGGAGTCAAATAAAAATTCTAGACATGTGATTGAAGAAATCTTATACTTCCAAGAATTAGTCTTAGGATCCACAAGTACAACAAATTCAAGAAAGCTTATACTTCCAAGAATTAGTCTTAGGATCCACAAATACAATAAATTCAAGGACACACAACACTAAATTTCATCATAAATTCCTCATTTATGAGAGGTATTTGCATGTTATACTTTATCATTTCTTTTTTATTCACAAACTTAATATTTCATGGGAAAGTTCATGTTTGATTAAAGGCCTAATGCTTCATGGGAATGTCATTAATTTAATGTCTACTTGAAAGTATAAGTTTTCATTGAATAGTAGGTATGAAACTTCATACAATATAATGCCAATGTCAAATTAAATAGACTCATTGATTCATTGGATATTTTATGTAACATCCTCAACAAAAGATAGTTTTTGGAAACCACACCATCATAATGGACTTAGTTTTCAAGAACCTTGAGTATTGAGTATACATAGAAATTCACAATCACATAATTTTAGAAAGTCTTATTTTGACACATCTTAGGGAAATAAGAGGACATCCTTTTTATGAAAGTAATGTTAAAGAGACAAGATATAGTCAATCACACCATTATTGTTAAGATCGAGGTGAAAAAGGGTTTAAAGCTAAAAGATGATGGGTGGTTGCCAATGATGTTGTAGCCCAATTGGTTCAAGAATGTGTAAGTGTACATGGGTATCTGAGTCCAAACCTTGTGAACATCCTTTAAGCCATCTTTCAACGTTCATGGCTTCTCAAAGAAGAAGAAGAAGAAGAAGAAGAAGAAGAAGAAGAAGAAGAGATTACAATTACATTTGTGTACTTGCATGATGGTAGTCTTGAACATGTAAGAAATAGATATAGTGATATAAGACAAATTATCTCATAGTTGAGTACAAAATGGATAGCTTGATGACTCAAATCTATGCAATACCATTGAAAACTCAAATTCTTTGTAGAATAGCATGCACATTCAAGGAGTTTGCCCAATTTAGTGTGGAAAGCCCTTCATCTCAATACCTCTCACGCTTAAAGTTTGTCTTATCTTTCAAAAGCTTGGTGTTTCGAGTGATATCATAATCTTTTCTTTATGGTAAAAAGCCATAAGAGGATTTTTTTTGTATGACCCATTCAAACATTGTATGGCATTTTGAAGAAGCAACATAGAATGAATGTGGATAGATAAGTAGTTCTCTACATACTAGTGACCACATTTTTTATAAGCGGTACTATGAGTGATATCCTAATCTTTTGTTTATGCTAACAAACCCTAAGAGCCTTTTGTTGTACTACCCATTCAAACCTTTATGGCACTTTGGAGAATCAATATACAATGAATATACATAGATATCTAGTTCTCTATACACCAATGATACTACCTTTTTGATAACTCATGATTTGTACTATTCAAGTTCATCAACTATTTGTTTCCTCCTATCCACCACTTAAATATATTATTAGCATGATGCTTATTAGAAAACCATAATCAAACTTTGTAACTCTAATGCACTATGCATAAGTTTGAGTTTTGGCATAATGCTTACAAAACTTTTGGGACTTTCAGTACCAATGCTTTTTTATAGTGTTAGGATAGAGCCATTTATGAAAAATATTTTTGGGTCATCCCCACAAACAATAAAATGCCAACTTTTGGGTGATATCCATCCTATTACTTGCAACAAATAATTCTAATTGATTGATGAATAAAATTATACATACAATCCTATCCTCTAGTGCCAAAGCTTTGCTTGCTAGGAAAAAAGTATTTGATTTTCCATATTTTATGAATCCTATTTGATTTGCATCTATATGCAATGTAGGAGGAGGTTCTTTGTTTATACTCATAAAGTCAACAAAGCATTGATTTTGTGTGTCTTTTAGCTTGTGTTTAAATGAGGCTTGCTAGTTTCATATTTTGCACTCAATTGAGAATTCACCTAATGAGATTGATGTTTGCTACTTTAATTTAGAAGAAAGTAAAAGCTCAAATATGGTGATAATTCTACTTCCAATCAACTACGATTAAATAGAGTAAGGAATATTAATGTGAAAATCACAATATCTGAATGTAGATGTAGAATTGATAAGCATTACTTTGTCTCAATTAAATATATATTATGCTATCAAGATTGAATATGAATGTGATCTAGAAAGTGAAATAAAAACACCAATTCATGCATAGATGTAAAAGGAAAACCACACTTATGTGAAAGATAACAAAACAAGCATATTGATGCTAAAATAGGATATGCTTAGGTGTGAGAAAGCAATCCCAACATATTAACCATCTTTCAAATATTAATTTCAAAATTTTTGTTAAGGAATTTCAATTTGACGATTTACATTGCTAATATATGTTATGTTCCCTGGTTGAGATACTTTCTTGTGCTATAAACTTCTCCCTTTAAACTCACAGTATCCCACTCTGCTTGCAAGAAGCCCTCATATCTTTTGACCTACAATCAATAACACTAAGGTTGTTTTTTTCTCAATTGATCATCAAATTTTGAACAAAACACTCACAACCTAGTAATAGCTTGAAAATTTTGGCAATAGTCACAAGTATTCTAAATACGATCCTTGTAAATGTCTTATCTTTTAATCTTTGCAAGTTAACTAGGCATGTTTAAATGGCATGTAAGAGAGCAATTACCTCCTCTTGTAATGCATGAATTTGCTCAGTTAGATCACCAATTGTTCGACGAAGCCGGTTGATCTACAATCACATGACCAAAAAAGTAAAAATATAGCATTAGAATGGGGATAGACTACAATAAATTTTTTATAAAACATCATCAAGTTACGCATGTACCTAGGGAGTCCATCTTATAGAACATGTAAGATACCATGTGAGTTCAAAAGAAAGGGTGTTATATCTAGTGAAATTTATATGATTATATTTGCAAAAGGGTTTTTTCATTACAATTTGAAAGAAATTCGTAAGTTTAGTAAAGTAAAATGGGTCATTTTAAGGCCTTATAACATGTAAAGAAAGGGTATTTCTTAATATCCTTTGAATGCAAGTTATATATATGATTTCTTATAGTCTCCCCCCTCCCCCCCCCTCCCCCCAAGCACTTGTATGCATATTCATGAAGCTTCTCTTCAAAATCCTATGATAAAATGAGAATTGTGAATGCAAGGTCATAGTTATTGATTCCTCCTTTTTTTCTATTTCAAAACCATTTTCAAAATGACCATGAGTCGATAATGAACCATAATAAAGAAAGGGTTATTACATTGAAAAGTAGAGAACTATTGAGGTTTTCTAAAGCAAGTACAATTTTTGTATCTTGGGCCTCAAGAAATATTCTTTAGAAATGCCTTAAGGGATTGCTCATACATTGGCACACTCATGACTAACTAAGGACATGGGCTTGAACTTGCCACGATTTCCCCTTCATGTATCAATCATCCTCCATGGCTTAAACATAATTTAGGGCCATCAAAAGAATAATAGATAGATCCCATCTAGAGTCATGGTGCCAAAGAAGGGTGACAAGCTTAGAATTCATATGAATTTCCAAAACTTAAAATTTTAAAGGCAAATAAAGATATCTTTACTATGCCTTCCCATTGATTAGTTTCTTCACATAGTTACAAGGCCTGAACTTTGTGAACTACCAAGCACATCATTTGATATGTTATAGTTTTCTATAAAGATTCAACTAGAAATTATAAGTATATGAGTAAGAAGCTAAATCCTTTTGAGTAGCTCAACTCCTTAATCTGCTACAATGGTTTTTCTACTTTAGTCATGTATGCTTTGATTAGCCATGGCTTCTCTATTTAGAAACCAAACATTCCCTTCTAGCAATTATTACCTCCTATTCCTAGACATGGTGAGAATATAAGCTCCCACAAAAGAAGGATTGTGACCTTAGTCTCAATCATGAAACAAAGAATGTTGAGCTCTCAATGTGAGACTTTTGACAAACTCTTATTCTTCCAAGTGTTTCCTATCAAATGTAGAACATGGCTACCTCTTATATAGTTGATATATGCTCTAGCTCCAAGCTTCTCTCTCTCTCTCTCTCTCTCTCTCTCTCTCTCTCTCTCTCTCTCTCTCTCTCTCTCTCTCTCTCTCTCTCTCTCTCTCTCTCTCTCTCTCTCTCTCTCTCTCTCTCTCAGCCCCAAGGAAGTAAAGAAATAAAGAAGGCTCAAATATTGTAGTTGGCTCACCAATATTCTCCCTCTTTTATTTATAGTCCAATTTGCTAAGAGTACAAAACACAACCAAGGTAAAGAAGGTGAGAGGAAAAGAAAGTAATGTTGGGGTAAAGGCCAATGGCCAAAGGTCAAGAAAGTACCCCTTGTATAAATACATAGTATATAATCATATATAAGTGAAGAGAATAAATAATAAGTACACACTATGTAGTCATATATAAGTGAAAATAATTAAGAATAAGGGTATCTAGTGTACCCACTAAAAAATTATTCTCTCTCTCTCTCTCTCTCTCTCTCTCTCTCTCTCTCTCTCTCTCTCTCTCTCTCTCTCTCTCTCTCTCTCTCTCTCTCTCTCTCTCAATCCATTGAATCTACATCCCACTATTGCTTCAACTCAATTGGTATGAGAGTATCTTCTATGGGAGCTCGTGCTTGGAGTGGGGAGCACGAGGAATCAAGGTTTACCACCAAGAGATCAAGGAGTCCTACTTTAATGTGCCCTTTGATCTAAGTCAAATAGGTGCTACAATTAAGGGAGCCATTGAGGCTAAGTTTGGGGGGCTGCCATAGCCTAATTTCCAAGTGTTTGGATAGCCAACAATGGCTAGATACAAGGCAAATCAATTGAATATTTGTAGTGCATAAAGAAAGATTTGTTTCATGGATTGATGTGTGCAAGCATAGGGTAACTTATTTTTGAGAAGCAAGGGGTCAATTTAACAAGTGAAATATGGGATCTACTTAGTCTCACAAGCAAGGAGCCTATTCATTATTATCATATAGAGGTAAAAGGAAGAGATTCCTTGCTATATTAGTATTGGCTTGTTGAAAATGCTAGCTTAAATATCATCATCTGCTACTACTACCTAAGGACACCATTAATGGAATCAAAACCACTACAACTTACCATAGGCCTCGCACATTTCAAGCCACTAAAAAATGGATGGCCACTTGTCCATTGATAAGGATTACTCAACCTTATTAACAAATGCTTAATCTTTGGTTGATAACCACTTTCACATTTGATTAACTTGAACTAGTTTAGTCCACCCAAACCCTTTTCACACTCATCATTGGTTGAAATTAGTTTTTCAAAAGTTGGTTTCACACTCATTTTAAGAGCCATTGATTCTTGAAGATAGAATCACACTATAGTTACCTGCATTAGAACCACTTACATCCAATAGGTTCTATTCACATGGTAAAGCATTGTAACTAGTTATTTTTAAGTTGCATAAGTGGTTTACTTTGAACCAGCTATGCAAGAAGTTGTGTTCACACTCTCAAGGATTGGAACTAGTTTTTTTTAAAGTTGCATGATGCAAAAAAGTATTTTTACACTTGGATGCATGAAAACTAGTTATTTTATTGAATTGGTTAAATTGATTTGTGTTATACTATAAAAAGAACTATTTATTTATTGAAAGACCTAAAATGCAATTTCTATGCAATCTTGTAGGGGTTGTTCTTTATTGGAAAATATATCAACAGATTACCATGCATCCACAAGTTCTTAGAGCATTTTTTGGACATCTAGTTGGGCTATTCGGGCATTGTACTTGCCATTGCTTAGTTATTTTTGTGAGCAACTTGATCTGCATCTTGATTAATCTTCTCGGTTGTGCAATTGATATAGTCTTGGTTGCTTCTGCTTCTTAGTGTGTACCTATTTCAATGGTTATGGCTTCATTATCTGCTTTAAATTACTAATTAAATAAGCTCATTGATCTTTTGTGAAAGAGGAGACATCTGTGTCCATCTAGTTGAATGATTATAACACTATCTTCAACTAGTTTTCCACTCAAAATATTTCTTTTAAGGACTCTATCAAAGTCATGTTTTTCCTTGACATGGCATTGCCTAAAAGTTAGGATGCTTTTAGGATGGCTATGAGCAATTCAATTCCTACTAGGGCTTGATATATATTTATCTTGGCACCACTATTTGGGTCATATGTCTGTAACAAGAATAAAAGTTCTTTCTTGTTTGTAGTATCTTTCTTTTTTTAACTTTTCAAATTTGAGATTTGTGAGCATTGTATGCATGGAAAGTGAGCTTACATATAAGATAAGAAGAAATGATGTGTGTGGACTTATTCTTAAAGTTTCATTGGGAGCAGCATCATATATCATCACTCTTTTTTAGAAGAAGGTTCCTTTTTTGGAAAGATGCAAACTTCTACAAAGAAATTGACTTACCTTATCAATTTTATTGATACTACAAGGAAATTAAGGGCTTATCCTGTTTACAAAAGAAAGTGACATGTTTGATGCACTCCAAAAATTATTGGCTTATATAGAGAATCAATGAAACAAGAAACTCAAATGCTTGAGGATTAATAATGGTGGGGGGTATACCTCTCATATCTTCCAAAACTTTTGTGAGATGCAAGCTAGGAAATATTGAGGTATATAGTCTCATATTCAATAAGATAGATGGGATAGCCACATGTTAAGGTTGACTAGGTATGGAGACAATCATGAGAGTCTCTAGACCTCCACAAAGATATACTCGATCTCTAAATTATGTTATCATGACAAAGTGTAGAAATCCTTCATGTTATGAGGATACTATGTCTAGGGATGATAGTCATAAGTGGAAGAACACTATGTGATTAGAGATGGACTCTTTCATAAAGAATGCAACTTTCTTCACCTTGAAAGTTGGTTCAATGGCGCATGCATTACCATGAAAATGGGTTTATAACTTGAAAGTGTCTCCATCAAATGCATTGCCTAGGTATATGGCAAGATTAGTAGCCAAAGTTTTTAAGGCAAGATTGGTAGCCAAAAGATTTAAGTAGGGGAAGGGTATTGAATTTTATGAGATCTTCTCACCAATAGTCAAAATGATAACACTTTCCACTATGCTTTAATTAGTTACCAAGGAGGACATGGAGCTTATCCAGACAAACGTTAAGATAGCTTTTCTATTGAGGATTTGAGTGAGGATATCCACATACAAGAGCTAGAGGGATTTGCTCTATCGACGAGCAAGGAACAACTAGTATACAATGTTTACAAAAGTCTATATGGAATAAAACAAGCTACAAGGGAGTGCTACCATAATTTTGATACTTTTATGAGGGCCTAGGGATATATACACAGTGAGGTAGATTATTGTCTTTCATAAAGAAGACTAGGATGGTAGTCTTATGATCTTGACCATTTATGGGGATAACATGCTTGTTGCCAAGGGGTTTTATTGGACATGGATTCATTGAAGAAGAGGTTGCATGAAACCTTCAACATTAAGGATTTGGGGAATGCATACAACATATTTGTTGAGATTGCAAGCTCAACACGTGCAGACATTGATGACGGACTGCTTAGTTAGATGGGTTTGCATGTCTATACTTAGCATGTCGGTGATCATTATGATCATCACATGGCCACTAACTTATCACTTGTTATATTTGGTTTATTGCACCTACCTACAACTAGCATAGTTATAGTACCAGTCAATTAACATAGTTAGTTATGCATTGTTTGACTTAATAGGCCACTTTCTTTTATGTTGTATCTTATTTATACTTTGTGTACATTGTATTGTGTGTGAAAGAAGAAGAAGAAACCAACAAGAAAACATTTTGGCCTCCATCTCTCTTCATGTGTTCTTGCATGACCTTTCTCTTGTGTTTATGGTGTGTGTTTGGCATAGTAGCTCAAGCAAGTTCCCTCACTGCGTTATTTGTGGCATGGTATCAGAGTGGAGCCACTAAGAGAGGCTAGTTTTGAATGTTGAAGTAAATCATAAGAAGTAAGGATTCGAGAAAGCAAGCAACAAGTAAGAAACTCTCCCATTCTTCCACTCTTTCTCTTAGATAGTACACGTGGAGGCACTAAAAGCAAGGTAGAACAAAAATCTCAAATTGCTATGAAATTTGGTGAGTGAGTAGAGCATCCGATATTTTCCAAATAAACCCTTTACGGTATGCACTATTTTTTGGGCCATCTAAGGCCATTTTAGGCCCCATTTGAGACCCACAAGGTTGTAGACAATAATTTCAAGATGTACTATAATTTCTATTGTGTCGATTGAAAGTGGATGTACAAGTTATAGATTTTGAATCTATAGGTTTTGAGGTGTTTGTCAAGAAGCAAACACGAGCTTTATCTGCTAACAAGTTACAAATTGTTGAACACTTGGTGAAAAGGGCTACTTGATGTATTACTATATACTTAATATAAAAGGTTGCAAAAAGCTTGCTTGTTATTTTCGTGTCAAGTTTGTGATAATGGTACAAAAAAGTGAAAACCCCATCATTGAGAAGTTGGACAAGAACAACTACCCATCATGGAAGTTTCATGTGACTACACAAGGATTAAAGGCATTGAGAGAATGGAATGCAAAAGACAAACATGTAATATATTGGCTATTTGTAGTCATTGATAGTACTATGTTGGGGCATATAAAAAATATAAAAACTTCACATGCAACTTGGACAATCTTTGAGAATATATTTGTAGTAAACACAAAGGCTTTAAAAGATTAAATTCAAGCAAGAGTTGAATACCTTGAAGAAAGAAAAGATGTTTGTAAATGAGTATATTTTAAAGATGAGAAGCATTGCAAATCCCTTAGAAACTATTGATTCAATACTTGATTATGATGATTTAGTTTTATCTACTTTGGGTGGCCTTAATAATAAAAAGGCTTGAAAATCATTTGTCACTTCTGTATATGTAGATAAGTTTTTTCCAATTTTTGATGAGTTGGTATCTCTCATGATCATTGAAGAGATCAACATGTAGGGTAAATCATCTAAAAGAATTGGTGAACAAGTCCAAGTATATTACTCAACTTCAAGAAGGGGACACGATAGATCTTCTTCAAGAGACCATGGCATGGGATGTGCTAGAGATAACAAGCAAAACATGTTAAATCAACAATTTGGTGAAATGCAGGTTTTAGGAGGCCATGAAACTTTGGAGCCAGGAAGAACTCTAGAGGAAGAGATGGAGGGTAGAATAGATATTCTAGTGATTTTGGTATTATTTATCATTATTGTGAAAAAATAGGTAATATTGTCTCCTAGTGTTATGCTAAGAAGGATGTTATTCACAGTGGTAAATTGTAGTAAGGAAACTATGCATCATCTTTATGTGACAAAATGAAGATAAAAATGAGTATCTATTTGTTATGTAACATATGATGAATGTTGTTATAAGATATGTGATACCTAATGATGTATGGTATGTTGATTCAAGTGCATCTAATCATATGACTAGCCACAATGAAGGATTTGGAGAGATACATGATTTACTTTATGTTATGTATAGATGAGTGATGATTCATATTACCCAATTTCATACATTGAAAATGTTTCCTTGTCCTTGCATGATGGTTAGACAAAGAGTTTGTTAGATATAATAAATGAGCTATCCATCAAAAGTTTTTAGTGTCTATTGGCCATATGCTAGAGCAAGGGCTATAGGTTCAATTTAATGTGAAATGTCATTTTGTGGAAGACTTTAGTGATAAGTATAGGTTGGTTACAAAAGGAAGTAGAGTTAATCTCATGTTCACTTCAAATGCTAAAATTTTTACTATGAATGCTACTACTATGTATACTAAAGACAAAGGAGTGATTGCAACATTGAAATACGGCACAAATGTATTGGACATGCAAATGTGCAAATGATAAAATTAATACAATCCAAGGGTTTGGTTACAAGGTTGCCTATTTTTAGAGTTGCAGAGCTTCATAGAGTGTTTGAAGCATGTCAATTTGGTAAGCAAGAAAGAAAACATTTTTCACATGATAGAGATGTGAGCAAGAATATACTTGATGTTGTGCATACAGATGTTTGGGGGTCTAAACAAAACATATCTCTTGGTGGTAGTAAATGTTTTGTCACATTTATTGATGATTGTTCAAGAAAGTTATATGAATGTATTTTATGAAGGAAAAGAGTGATGTATTTGAGCACTTCAAAACTTTCAAGGCTAATATTGAAATAGAAAAAAGCTTGAAAGTTAAGTTCTTGAGGTCAAATAGAGGGGAGAGTACCTCTCTAATGAGTTCAATGACTTTTTGAGATCACATGGGATAAAGAGACACATTACTTGCACATATAACCTCTAGCAAAATAAGGTTTTAGAAAGAAAAAATATGCATATTGCAGAAGTTGTATAGGCATTGATGACTAAAAAGGATTTGCCAAAATATTTTTGGTCTAAAGCTATTCATAATACTGTCTATATTATGAACATAACTCCCATAGTAGCAGTTCATGGGATGATCCCCAAAGAATTATTTATAGACAACAAGCTCGATGTGTCACACTTGAAAGTATTTTGTTGTATTGCATATGCTTATGTGCTACAAATTCATACTAGTTTGGGTGAAAAATCTTTTGATATTAGGTGTTTGTTTCGAAAAGCCAAAGCTTTCATAACAATCTTATAGATCACATTAAGCATTACGAGTAGCCTCCATTGGTCCAATTGAATCAAATTTAACTCTCCTAGGAATCAATTTGATGAATCCCTAATTTGCAAACCTAGGAATTTCTTCGATTCTCGAAACTTCATTAGCATAGTCACATATGTCATGGCCATAGATATCCCATATGACCTTGCAAAACTTTGTTGGGAGTCCATGCCTATGGGGAATCTTGGCTTTCTTCATTTTCTTCCTTCAAAACATGTTGAGAAAACTAAGGGGATGAGTAGTACACCTCATTAGGGAGAGAGCATTTGCATAGGGCCAAAGACTCTTGTAGTTTCCTATCATAAATGTTTTCTTTTGTAGGTTGTGGTGAGCAACTACTATTGAGTAGAGGTGCTTGACGAATGTCTAAGCAATAGAGAGGCCATTTGTTTGGAGGTGTCCTTCCTCACCTTGGATAGCCATAATGATCTCTTTTTGTTGCTTAAATTTTAAACATTGGAAGAAGGGTATAGCTAGGGCATCACCATCTATATCCCATCTTGCCTTTAGTGGCACACTATTATACTTTAATATAATCCTCAACTTCTTGTAGGAATGACATAGGATAGCTATTAATAGGATGCAAAGTAATAATATTTAAGTAATTTTTTTTACAATCAAGAATATGATACATAGAAACCTTTCTTTTTTTAGCTTTAATCACTCCATAGTTTTTACATAATCAAATCATGGCCCAGATCATGCTATAATTTGACGGCTAGTGATGAAGTAGGGAATCTTGCTTGTTGCAAGACCTTTTTAGACTCTTTCACTTTGTTCTTTCAAAAGCAAGTATCATAGGCCAACATCATGCTTGCAAATGACTATAGGCACCCTGAAATTTCCATTAGTGGAATTATTCTAGTTAGTGAGAACCTCCAACTTAGTATTAGGACCAATAATCCATCCTCCCTAATTTATGACCATTTTGTCAAGTCAAGCAACCCTCTAAGCATCTTTGCAGGTGATTATGCCAAGCAAAAAGACAATCAATTGAATCTTGTACAATTGTCCAAAGATCAACTAAATCATGGGTGGCAAAGGAGGTGCCAACTAACCTTTCTTTCCATATCATAGCACTCTCTATTTAGGATCTATTGCCTAATATTCACCTTATCATGTTCCAATCCTCCATGAAGAATATGGCTTCATAAGAAACCTATCCTAAGAGAACCCCATCTTTGGGCGCTACTACCGATGTGTTAAAAGGGCATACACCAAAAATAGAGAAATTTCTCACATGCCAATCATGAATGAGATGGCAATTGGCTTCATCCTTTCACATTCCCCTTTAGATGTAGGTAAAGCTCCTCTTCTTTGATGATGATCATTGTACCTCCTTCTACAAGCTTGATCTCTTGAAACCAAGGAGACCATGCTTTCTATAGTAAAATATTTTCTTACAAATGATATTCCTTGTCTCCAAACAAATATATTTGGTATTCCATGTTTAAAATGAGTTTTCTTGCAAACTTATTCATATACAAATTCAATATCATCATCCTCTCCATCCATTATAGAATTTATGTTTTGATCCACCAAAAGAAGATGAGCTTATTTGGAGTAAAGGTATACTTTTCATTCATCACTAGATTTAGATAGTAGCATGTCCTCCTTACTTCTCTTATGCTACACTTTCTTCCATTCAGCTTGCAGCATGAGGGTGTCTTGTCCTTCTTGTCTTTGTTTGCATGTTCTTGTGATGGTGCCATCCTTCAAGCTTGATTGCGGCTATGATTTTGCTATTTTAGCCACTAGTTTTGCTATTTGAGCTTTTGATTGTCTTTGCATATGCTTGATGACTAACTAGGTAGCTTCATTTTTCCTTCATCTTTCGAATGCACGTCTTGAGGGGCAAGCCTTGGCATGGTCATTTATTTTGTGGCATAGGTAAATGGAAACTTGGGGAGTAGATAGATTGAATGTCCACCAGGATGTTGAAACTCTAGCATGATAGCCTTCCAAGAAATCAAGTATCTTAGCCTTGTAGTCCCATAACGTGCATGCTTTCTTCTCAAATCAATGACACCATAAAAGTAGTAGGTACATGGAGTACCTTCCCCAAAGCCTAAACCAAAGATGCAACCTCAAAATTCATCCAATTTGGGAGACCCAAGAATGTGATTCAAAAAGAGAACTATAATGAGACTATCATTGGGAGAGAAATGAGATGACCAATGCATCACACATGCATATTTATTTGTGTATCCCACTGAGGATGCCAAGATGCAATTGCACTCTATTTTTGAAGAGACCAAGGTGACATAAAATCTTCAACCAATAGATCTAAATTACTAAAGCATTAGATGAGCTTGATATGTTTGCAGAAACTAAGATGCAAACTCAATCTCAAGGGGATATGCGTCATGAAGAAGAAATAAACCCCCAATAGTAAGAAATCCCCATACCTTTTCTTGAGCTTGTTGAGGGAGAGGTGGTGCCATGTTAGGATGCCAACAATGCCTTTTCGCCTATCCCCCTTCCAACTCTCCTTGCAAAACATCCATTAAATTTATCTCTTTATCACTACTTTTGTAATCAAGACATTTAAAAAAGTTTAAAATGCACAATTCTCCCAAAATTTCATCTTTGTGTCTAGGTGTAGCATCCTTTTACCTTTACATATATCCTACACTTTGTATTTAGATTTGTTTTTGCTGTAGTATTTCATATTATTTGACTAATTTTTAGGGCCCTATGGTGGCTTGTCAAGTGAGGTTGAGAGAAAGAAAGGGAATATCACATTGAGCGAGGTGTTCATCGAGGGATTTGCAAGTTATAAAATGTTCTCAAGGAAAATAAATTTACATTTCTATTTGCAATCTTTATTGGGAATTTGATCTTATTTAAACTAGAAGCAAGTTGGAAAGTAGCCCAATGCTTTTAGTTTTCAAGGCTAAGAGAATGACTCTATTTTGTATGTAATAACCTATTATCAGGTCAACTCCTTAGCTATAAATGTTTCTAAAGATGGGCTTGCTCTTTGAAAGATATAGAGCACACTAACACCTTGAAATTTATTTTTTTCTATAGTTGACCTTTCCCCCAAGGTCAATGGTAGGGTGGAACAAAAAATTTATCTTCCTATATCTCCATCATCAGCCATCTTACTCATTGTCTTTCCATCTTTCTCGTTGGAAGTGTTGTAGGGTGACAACCACCACTTTGTGTCTTCCTCACAACTAGCACATGTGGGATGCTCTAAATCCTCATAACCTACTGGCTACTCCATATGCACCTCTTTTTGTATTTCAGCATGCAAGAAGGCATTCTTTACATCCATTTTCTGCAAACTCAAACCTTTGGTTTTGTTGCCAAAGCAATCACACATTTAAAAGATGCCATCCTAGCAACTAAATTGAATGTCTCTTCATAATCTATGCCATATATTTGAGCATAGCCTTTTGGAACCAACCTAATCTTATACCTATTAACATAACCATCTACGTTATGCTTAGTTTTGTAGACCCACTTATAGCCAATAGCTTGGTACTATATCCTAAGTCTTATTGACCTTTAAAGCAACCATCTCCTCATCTATTGCTACATCCCAATGAGCATGAGCAACAACATCCTCAAAAAACGTGGGCTCGACATCCTCAACCACCTTTACTATATAAGTATAATGGTAAGCTACATAACCTTCAAAACCAAATAGATATTTGACCCTACTAGACCTACATACCACTGGATTACTTAGTGGAGCCTTTACATTACCATGTGCTCTCTATACACCTAGTGTCCTGACTAAAGGAATACCAAGTCATTATCCAAACTCTTCAAACCACTAAAATCTCTATAAAATCCCAAATGACTAGCAGATGCATCATTACCATCGAACACTTTTTTCTTCCCTTTGTCTTTACCTGTAGTACTTGTAGATGCACATGAAGGTGTGGGGCTGCTTCTCTCCCAGACCAAGGGCTAACTATAGATATAGTACCATATGATGTTTCTGGTCCACTAAGGCTCTCTAATTCTTACTTTTCTATCTACACATAACTATCATGATCATCATCCAATGCATCACCACTAGATGCATATCAATTGCTCATCTCATAAAAAATAACATTCTTGCTCACTCTAAACTCACATGTGTTAGGGTTATATAAAAATGATACCCTTTCTACTCTAAAGGGTATCCAATGAAAAAATATTTTTCAATCTTTGGATGAAGCTTCTTTCATTTGGAAGTTCATCCATGATTCGATCTTAGCATGATGCTCTCTATGGACTTGGCATTAGAGAGAGATGGTCACCTTTTCTTAGTGAATATGGATTTTGAAGAGGCTTATAACTAGGTTAGTTAGAGATTTATTCTTGAGGTGTTGAAGCTATTAGGATTTGGCTAGCAATTTTTGTCATGGTACTTGCATTATTTGAGTAGTGATATGATTGTATTAAGCATCAATGAATACATATTACATGACTTTCTACTAGCTATATCAACTAGAAAAGGGTGTTCTTTAGCCCCATTTAATTGCTATTGTCACTGACCTTTTGAGAGTGATTCAATTTAGACTACGGACAGATGATTTGAGAGGCTTCTAGCTCCCTAATGGATCTTAGTTCTATACACAACTATTTGGTGTTGACAATTCAAACTTCCTAGAAGAGAAGAAAGAGAATCATGCTAGGCCATTGGATGATGTTCTAGCTCTATCATCAGCAAAGTGAAGATGGAGATGATCTATCTCTCTTACAATAAGCATGGGAATTGGCTCTTTGAGTATGATTTCAAGATGATCATGTTGGACTCCAAGTAGTTAGGCTGGCCATTGGGAGTGAGAGTTAACTTCTAATAAAGATTCACTTACTTGATAGATAGACTATGTCAATGAATAAGTTAAGCACAAGACTCTTTCTACATCAACATAGTCGGTGAGACAACCATAACCAATTGTATATTGGGACCCTTGATCATTTTTATCTCTATTGTATGCCCATTCCCTAGGGAAAAAAGGAAGCATTTGATGGAAAGTGCTTAAAAATCCCAATAGAAATGGTGGGACAAGTATCAAAGTTTCAAGCTTGAAAAGCAAGGTTGAAATGGTGCGATAAGTATGAAAGTTTCAAGCTTGAAAAGAGGCTTGAAATGGTAGGACAAGTATGAAAGTTTCAAGCTTGAAATACAAGTACTTCAAATGGTTGAAGGTGCTTAGAAGAATCTGAACAAGGGGAATAAGTTCCTTGATTTTAAATTTTCCATCAAAATTCCTCAGTTAGAGGTAGCTCTCAAAAGTTGGTGCAAGACTAGCACTCTTTAATCCATGCTATTTGGATTTTCCTATATACTTTTAATGACATGAAAGCACATGTTGCAAAGAATCTTAAGCTACCTAAGAGTCTGAAAAGCAAAGGTTTGTCTAGATGAGGTGATATGCAAGATGTTAACAAGATGGAGCCTTCACCCTTAGAAGATCCAGCTAGGCAATTCCCATGGTGGGATCAAGAAATAAGTTTTCTATAGCAAACACTAGCTCAAAGAATGAGGAACATCATACCCTAATGGCACAATAGTGTGCTTACCCACTAAAGTCCTTTGTTAGCAATAGTGGCAAGCAAATGCTCAATCTCAAAACCAAAAAATACTTTGATAGAAACAACAATGATTTTTTCTTGAAGATTATGAAGGAGTTGAAGAACTACTTTTCTAGCACTCAAACAAGAACTTGGAAATTCAATTGCGAAGAGGAATGAAAGTGCGCTCCCTTGCTTAAGCTAAATCTTTTGCTTTAGAAGGTTACAAGTAGAAAGTCCCCAACAAAAGACAAACTCTCCAAACTCAAGAAATCTTTTTTGTACATGTGCTCTCTCAAAAGAGTCTATACTGCATTTTTTCTAGTGGTGCACTTTTGTAATCAAAATTTTTCTCCTAGAATGCTTGCTCTACTAAATATTTTTTGTATTATTCCATGTGCTCTCTCAAAAGAGTCTATATTGCACTTGTTCTAGTAGTGCACTTTTGTGATCAAACTTTTACACTCAGATGAAGAGAATGCTTGCTCTACTAAATTAAACTAACATTTCATCCTAGAAAAAATGAAATGGAATAGGGAATTGATGATCTTTCATTAGTCAAAAGCTACATGAATCCATTGCAAAGTACAAGAAAGTGCAATATGTAACAACTAATGCTAACTAGGAGATCTTCTTGGATTTCTAAAAAATGAGCAAAAGTATTTACAATGGAACTAGGTCCCCCTATTATAATCCTAAAACAATACTCCCTATTTACACTCTCTTCTCCAATTATTATCTTTCCAAATTAATAATGGAATCCTTCATCCTTTGTTGTCCTTTGTTACAGACCATACTCTCCTGATATTGCATTGTCCTTAGAGCTTAAATGATGGAATTAGAGGAATTCCATAAAGAACTGAAGTACAAATAAGTCTATTGAATGGAAGCATAAGACGGTGAGTAGCTCTCATGAGAAATAAGGTTCACAAATATGGAAAAACTATAGAAAACCTAAGGGGTGCTGTCCAAAATAGGGCTGTAAGAGAAAAATGGTGTAACTTTGGATGGAGATGTCCAACTCAGGCATATGAGGTATAACAATAAAGTAGACATCATAGGGTATCCATTCATGTCATAAAATTCCAACTTTGATAAAGATAGTACAAATATTTTTATGATAAAGAATTATTACAACATATCTGCATATACACCTTGGATATATCTAACACACATGTTAAATGCTTTCTAGACATGTACCCATGTGGATACTGACCAAGATCTTCATTACCATGCAAAGTATGTGAAATAAAGCTTTGGCCACCCCTATATCCTTGAGATTGGTACATACCATCATTGTGGGGATAGGTACCCTGAATCAGGTTGTTGATACTTAGAAGTAGTACAACCACCTTTGTTTGCTAACTTTGAGGTAGTTGTACTTGTTGCAATTGTAGTTGTGATTGGGTTTAGACTCGACTTTGAGATGAGAGTTACAATAATTAACTCATAGACCTACATCTGTGAATAGATTCAAGTTAGACATACCTTACTATTAGAGAAAGAATCTTACCAAGTTGGAAAATTAGGAGCATATGTAGATTAAGAAGTAATAATGGATGAAATATTAGCCACTTGCAGCTACATTGACCCCGTGGGGGAATAAGTTTGATGTTGCCTCAACATTGTCAAATAAGACTTTCTACTTTTCAACAAGCCCAAGCTTTGTCATGCCAACCACTTGTATTTCCCTCCAAGATGATTCCAATCCAATGTAGTAGCCTCAAAATTCCAAGTATAGTTGTGTAGTTGACGTCAATTGAGGCAACTAAAGTTGATCTATGATCATGGAATCGGATTGAGATAAATCCCCATAGTTTGCAATTTTAGTGACATGCGGTATCTCCCATTGGAGTCACATCCCCTCTTGCATTGAACATTAGCATTGCACTTGTAGGAGAAAATGACACAATCTATTGTCTTGTAAAATCTACAGTTATTACTATGTCATTAATTTTGCTACAAATGTTGCAATGGGAATCAAAGAGGATGTGGGTGAAGTAGCAACTTATGTAGGTGCAAGTTTCTACCAACCACTCGAAACTTACTGATAGGAGAGAACTAAAGAATTGGTGAAGCACTCAGAATCATGTGGAGGCTGCTTCTGCCTCTTTGATGTATTGATTCTTGAATAAGATTCAAGTCATGAGTCCACACACAGTCCTAGTAAGGTTTCAATAAGGATTCAATGGCAATTAGATATGATAGGGTATTAAGGGCTAAGGGGAATGAGAGAGAGTGTAGTTGCTACTGAAGTTGTCCAATTTGGGGATTTTATATCAACCTTTATCAATAAAATTTGAGATATAGTGGAGCCCTCTAGTGCATGTGGCATATGTTGGGAACCTCTCTTCCTTGCAGTCACATTCGAACTTTTGCAAATGAATTGAGGTCTAAAATAATAGTTTCTTGGAGAGTTAAGAGATATCTGAAATGAAGGAAGATCTACTCATCTCTTATTGTATAAGCACTCAGTCGGTCTTAGAAGGTTAATAACACTCAAATTCTAGTTTTTAGAATCCATTTGTATAGATTTTGTTGTGTGTTAGATGATGAAAGCTATTGATTATTCACCCAAGTGTCTAAATGTGCAATAAAAGTAGGCCTAACACTTTTTCATGACCATCTATGATACAAGCACTCTACATTCCTTGAATTCCTAGACTTGTACTACTACCTTTAAGATAATGCAACAAGAATAATGTTGGTTATTGGCTTCGTGACACAACACTCTTTTGGTGAAGATTCAGGAGGTAGTCTCATTTGCTAGACATTTAAGCTAATGCAACGAGAATAATGTTGGTTATTGGCTTCATGAGACTACACTCTTTTGGGGAAGGTTCAGGAGGCAGTCCCATTTGCTAGACCTTTAAGCTAATGCACTAATAATAATGTTGGTTATTGGATTCATGACATTACACTCTTTTGGTGAAGGTTCAAGAGTAGCAGTCTCCTTTACTAAACCTAGAGGCTTTTGCATGTCATTATGTAAAGAAGGCCTTAGCAAGCTACTCAAAGGCTTGTGATGGATGTGCATTGGCTACTTTTGGAGCTTGTACTTGAGATCTTCAAAGATCATGGTTTCAGTGTATTCAATTATTCTATCTTGTGATTTTGATACTCTTATTGTGCCCCCCATGATCCTAACAATGAAAGGCTTGAGGATTGAGATGAGTGAACAAAAATTCCCTATTCTGATGCCACAAAACGCAATGATTGGGATGAGAATGCTCCTATGAAGATTCAAGATCTAGATGCTATGAAAATAAAACATTGAATTCAATGGAAATGGAGATAAATCTACTCTTGCTTGCCTATAAAATGGCACAACCACCTGCATATTTAAACAAGTGGAGGCGGCTACAAAACTGCTTTAACGATAATATATCTTCAACTTAGGCTTATTCAATAGGTTGTCCTTGTAGCCAAGAAAGCATCTCTCCATGTTAATATGCTGCCAATAGACTATCAACATAACAAGAGCCATGTAATAAAGCTCTTAGAGCTTGAATCAAGAAGCAAAATAGAAGTTGAGGCCTAGAATGTAGGGCAAAATGCACCAAATTTGTAGAGCTATACACAAGGCTGATTCTATTCAAAATGGTTATGAACAAGCTCCATTTGGCAAGAAGAATCAAGATAATTAAGGTATTTTAGCCACCATGAAAGCCCTAGGGAAGAGGTTTGAGTGAAATTCTACTATGAAACCTTGCTGAAGGGCTCAAGAAAAATGAGAAAGAAGAATGAAACCCTACTTTCAAAAAATAGCAGGTCTTTTAGTATCCTCCAACCTCTTGTAGCCCCATTTGGATCACATGCCTTCAAAATACCATTCAAAAATGGTCGTGACCTGCTAAAATGGCAAGAAGATCACCATTTTTTCCAAGATTTGCTTGAAATGGTCTCAAATCTAACCACAATAAACTTTAGAAGTCTACCCCATCTATACTAGTCATAATAACCAAAATCTAAGAATCTAGTTACTTGTCCTAACGACTACCACCATATCTAAGCGTGAAAATGACTTCATGACACAACCTAAAACTAATCTTCAATACCAATGAAAAGAAGGTTTGTCTCTACTGAATTATACTAACATTTACTCCTAGAAAATATGAAATAAAACAAGAAATTGATTATCTTCCAATCCATGAATCCATGGCTGCTACAAAGGAAAGTACAAGATGCAAAGACTAATGCTAACTAGGAGATCTTCTTAGATTTACAATGGCACTAAGGCCCCCTTTTATACTCTTGAAAATACCCCATATTTGCACTCTCTTCTCTAATTATTGTCTTCTTTCCAAAATTAATGGCTCCTTCATCCTATGTTGTCCATTATATTGGAAGAAGATCAAGTCATGGTTCCATGGAGGAGGCCATAAAGCAAGCATACCTATGAGACTAGCACTTTTTGGGGACTCCTTGAGTTTTGAGCTTGTTCTACTAGTGGAATGTGGCAACAACTATAGTAATCTTGAGTCTTTGGAAGGATAGAAATAGAGTCCTCTTACAAAATTTCCCCAAGAACATCTATTGGATAAATTTGTAGTTGAGTGTACTAGGGAAATACTTGCCCTTTTGAAAAGCTTTAGAAAGTGTTCATATACCTTTAAGGTTGGATACACTCTTCTTAGCAAGACTAGAGTTAAGTGATTTTTTTTTCTTGATGCATCTATATGATGTTGTTAACATCATTTTTTACATCAATGTTTATCTATTTTTCATTAAAATAGAGGATTTTGATGAGTCTACTATTAGCTTTTTACTTTTGTTCTGTGATATTACAATGTTGACTAATGATGTGAAGTTCTTTAGCAAACTATTGATTGAAGACCAAGCAAGATTTGTAGTACATTCCCTTCTTTGCTTTTCACATTACTTGTCCCCCATGGTGTTGTTTTTGTGACCCATCAAGCTACACACTCCATGGTGTGTTACACGTGTGAGTGACTTGCCTTAATTCACATATAAAATTTACTTGCACATGGCATGGCTCTAAGAAAGCAAGGTTATTGATTAACATTGTGCCACTAAGACTACACAAAGGAGTTGTTTACATGAGCAAGCTCTTCAATACCACTTTTCAAAGTTTTCATCGCAAACAGGAAACTATTGCACGACACATTGGTGGGTTTTCAATTCTTCTCAACTGGGAACAAATAGAACTGTCAGATCTTATTTCAGAGGTTCGTTTCCATGGCTAATATAAAAACAGCATAAGAATTTGAAGGTATTGCAATGTTAATGGGTGGCTCCTTAAAACACACAGGAAACGTTCGAATGACTAATTGGAAGGTAGAAGAAAATCAGCTTACAGTTAGGCGTTGTAAGGAGTCCTTCTTAAAATGGTCTTCGGATATACTGGCGATCTTGCTCCTTAGCTCCTCCATCTCGTTTCGTTCTTTCTTACTGGGAAGGTGTGATAACAGCTTCGCTTGTTTCTCAAGTCTGGATCTCTCTCTCCGCAATCGTCGCGTCTAATTTGCCACATCGAGGACAAAGCATTCTTAATGCAACACTCTCATCGTTTGCATTACATAACCTAGCTATAACTGCTACTATTTACTACATGTGTTAAATGCTATAATTGGGCCTCCAAAACTTTGAAGATACAAATATTGCCATTAGATGATTATCAAGATTAGAGTGAGCTACACGTTCTTTTGTGTGGAGTATGATTAATACAACTGTCATGATGATGAAGAAAATCAGTGAGGTACAGGTTTTTTTGTGTGGAGTATGATCTCTTTAATTATCACGATGATGAAGAAAATCAATTATGTATACGTCTTTTTGTGTGCACATGATGAACGTGCTGATAGTTAAGACCTTTTGTTGAACTCGGGGTAGTTGAAGATGTTAGCTCGTTGTGGAAAGACATACTTTTCAACGGAGGTTAAAGAGCTTGTCCATGGAAAGTGTGAAAGGGTGGGATGGACAACCTAAAGTTCACTTTTTAGGTTTTTGTAAAAGGCTTCCCTGGACACTTTTTTGGCAACTACAAATATCCTTGCCTAGAAAGAATAGGGACTAAAAGAGTGTCCGCGCTCTGATGTGAATCCAGCCATACTGCTACCCCCCCAATGGCACTTAGATATAGAAATCTATAATGGAAGGGTCATCCCTAATTTTTTCCTACCCTCTACTACATATTTTTTCCACCTTTGCATGCTGCCTGTTAGGAGTAGAGGCACTTCCACCTAGCCGATCGTGTATTACTACATTGACAATACATGCGCCTACACATTGCAGGTAGCGGGCGCCCATCACCGTCACTTTATTCTTTATTCTTTTAGTGACAGATGAATAAAGGGAAGGCCGGTCACACATTGTGACTATTGGAGTTCCCACATTGTGAGTCTCTCTCTCTCTTGCCCTTGCTCTCCCGTGCAAGCTTCGATCCTTCTCACCTTTCAACTGGTATCAGAGCATGGTTGCTTGAGCATTCAAGCTTGGTCGGTGACTCCTTCAGCATTCATTTGAATCCCTACACCATTGGTTCTCACTCTTGGCAGCTATATTCAACTCCTTCAAGCTCCCGATCACTCCCTGGCTTCCCGAGCACCTACTATCAAAAGATGACATACCAGCGAGGCAGTAGGGTTGGCGGGGAGGAACACGGAGTGAACTTGGCAAACATGGAGAAGAGAAGAGAAGAGAGAAGAAACTCTGATAAATGGAATGATGAAGTTCTGAATCATGGAGTGAATGTGATACAAGGGAACAAGGGTGCTGTAGCACAAGGAAGATGATGAAGACAACCACGAACCACGAACCACAATGTCCTCCTGAAGAGGTGTGAGGGTAGTGGAGAGGCTGGAGAGAAGAGGTGACGGATTGAATATATCAGCCGTAAGGAATGAATGAGAGTGTGGCCTATAAATAGGCATAGTTAGTCTAGTATGGTGCCCCTTTTTGGGATTGCAAACCCTAAACGAAAAACACAGAAACACAAAGACACAAACTGCGGGTGAAGGGTTTCTCAACACCCCCTCTCAGGCCCAAAAAGGGAAACAAGAGAAGAGTGAGGTGGAGATGCAATGCTACATGTTGAAGAATGCTCATGCAGCAGGTGCCACTTGAATAGTGTCCCTTGTGGGGAAATTGTTCACTTGCCCAAGCGCCCTAGTACAAAGACGATGAAAACATGCAATGCATAGGAGGAATGTCGGACTTTGTGTGGTGCCGAGAACCATAAGGATATGCCCATACTTGATCTCGGGAGGTGGCTCCATGCTAACCGAGTGACGAAGGCAAGAAGAGAAGAGGAGAAAGAAGATGTAGAGAATCCCTAAGATCCAAGATTTCCATCGGAAAGGGAACCTGCAGTAAAGACCAATAGACAAAGTGAACTAGAGAACCTGAAACACAACCTCGTGAGAGAAGCCACTAGCTCCGTGCATTCATGTTGGAAGGAATACGAAGGCCTCGTCACCAAGTTGTGACTGAACCTTCGAGGTCCCGATCTAGGTGGTACTTGAAGATCCTGGATATCAGTAGAAGAGATGACTAGTCGAAGACACACCCCAAGAAAGTAGAGGATGGGTGAAGAGCTTTATGTGGAGTAGGTTCCCCCTTTGAGGTGGGAGGTGGAGGGGCCCCCACTGAAGTTGAAGAAGAAGTAGATGCCCCCTCTGAGGGCAAAGAAATAACACCCCCCTCTGAATCCCCCTCTGAAGTAGATAGGGAATTCAAAAACTCATGGATCACGGACTCCGAAATGCCTCATGATAAAGGAAGTGCTGTTGGTCGTATTGAAGAAGGTATTTGGGGTGTCGAAGAGCTCCAAGAGGTAGCCTCTCGAACCTGAGTAGTCGAGGGTGGGGAAGGGTGGGACTCAGAATGAGCAAGAGCTGGGCAATAGTTGCTATCTCTTAGTGAAGGAGACTGGGTAGCTGAAGAAGAGGAAGGAGTCGAGTAGCCACTGTCTCTCAAAGGAGTAGACTGACGAGGAGACGGTATCAAACAATCACTGTCTCTCGATGGAGCGGACTGCAGATCCATAGGTTGTGGAAGCCATTGTACCTGAAAATAAGTGGGAGAAGACTACCGCTGGCATTGCGATGATCTCTAGGAGGTCGTAGCGCTAATCGATCCTCCATGTGCTCGAAAGGACTTAGTGCGCATCGGATGTGTCTTATTGCCTTGAGCATAGTACTCTGATAGCCAATGCAGAACGATCTCTATGGCCAAAAAAGGAGAGGTGGCACAAGGAGTGCCTAGTGGAAGACACATATACTCCGGGGTGGGGGGGTGGGGAGCAAAGGTCAAAGTCGGCAAGCATCGATGGTGTGTCCGGTGATGCCACAATAGGAGCACCTAGTAGTCTGGTCATCTGTCGGTAAAGAAAAGACACATATACTTTGGGGTGGGGGGGTAGGGAGCAAAGGTTGAAGTCGGCAAGCATCGATGGTGTGTCCGGTGATGCCACAGTAGGAGCACCTAGTAGTCTGGTCATCTGTTGGTAAAGAAGCCATGGATACCAGTGTGCCTTACTGAAGAAGGAAGAGGTCAGCCACCATGAACCACGAACTGCAATATCTGCCTCAAGGGGTGTGAGGGCAGTGTGAAGCACAAACTGCAATGTCTGCCTCAAGGGGTGGGAGGGTAGTGGAAGGGCTAGAAGTGAGCTGCCAGTGGGAGGAGGATGTGACTAGTAGTAAGAGATTGCAACCAGTAGAAAAATGCAGATGAGGAGAGAGAAATACTAAAAATGCAAGCATGATAGCCTACAGGTGAGAGAATGACTAAAAATGTAGGCAGCATGTGAGAGAAATACTAAAAATGCACAAAAATAGGAGAGAGAAAGACTAAAAAAGCAAGTAGGACAGCCTACAGAAGAGAGAAAAACTAAAAATGTAGGTAGGACAGCCTGCAGGAGAGAAAAATACTAAAAACGTAAGCAACATAACTATGATGATGTGGCAGGTTGTACAACAATAGGTCTGCACATGAACAATAGTCGCCTGGCTAGAATTAGCTCCAAATTGTGTGAAGAGGGCTGGAAATCAGGCGCCAACTGATGGAGACAGCAATGGACAGCTTCGGCTGAGATGTCCTCCATGAATGAGTTGTGGGCAGTAAGTTGAAACACCTGAAATATCTACAAAAATGAGATTTTGATGTAGCAGAAGAAGAAGAGAAGTGGATGCCGAACCCGCCACTGGTCTTTGCCTTCACTAGAGTGGAGGAACTTCGCTGCTAGGTGAGCAGATCCAGCTCTGATACCATGTCAAAATATGACGTACCAGCAAGATAGTAGGGTTGGCGGGGAGGAACACAGAGTGAACTCAACAAACATGGAGAAGAGAAGAGAAGAGAGAAGAAACTCTGATAAATGGAATGATGAAGTTCTAAATCATGGAGTGAATGTGATACAAGGGAACAAGGGTGTCGTAGCACAAGGAAGATGATGAAGACAGCCACGAACCACGAACCACAATGTCCTCCTGAAGGGGTGTGAGGGTAGTGGAGAGGCTGGAGAGAAGAGGTGATGGATTGAATAAATCAATCGTAAGGAATTAATGAGAGAATGGCCTATAAATAGGCATAGTTAGTCTAGGATGGCACCCCTTTTTGGGGCTACAAACCCTAAACACAAAACACAGAAACATAAAAATGCAAATTGTGGGTGAAGGGCTTCTCAACACCTACCCAGCCCATTTGGGCACCTCAGGGCATTCTTTCAGAGGTATTAAAGCATTCTTTTGAATGTTTATTTCAGTTTGCAAGGTACAATAGGAAGGGGCAGCCATAGCTCCAACCATTGAAGCTCTCCCATTTCATATCTTGGCTTGTGCCTGATTAGGCTTGACAAGGCTTTGTGTAGGCCTTCTTTAGGCCCCTTGAGCCCCCTTTCACCCCATTAATGCCACGTGGACCAGCCTTGACGCTTATGTCTTTTGTGCCAGTGGGAGTGTCTTTGTATGCTTATCAGACATTAAGCAAAGTGTGGGTTATGCATATTGAGTTTTTGGATCTTTGAGACCATGATCTCCTTGTGGATGATGTATGGTTGATATGCCTTGATCCGTGTATATGCACTTGGGTTGATTTGGTTTTGTATTCATTGAGCAGACACCGATTTGTGTCAGGTATTGGCAGTGGTATGTATATTTTGCCTTGTTGATTGGGGGGTGTACCAACTTTATTGATGGACTTTTTCTAAAATGCTTGGGTGTTGGCTCATGTGAATTTGACTATTACATGCTTGTTTATGCCCACTTAATAATGGTTTTACATTGGCAATCAGTTATTGACTTTGAATATTGGGTTTTGCCTACTGTCAGCTCTCATTGTACATTGATGTCATAAATTACAGCAAGCATATATCTTCGGACTGTTATGTATTTTTTATTTTGAATCATCTTGATTTGATGTACTTTTGATGGTACTTGGTGGGCAGCATCATTAAATAGTCGTTGTTTGCCATTTTGTGTTGGTTTTAGTGGGTTTTTGGTCATTTTTTGCAGTTTACAGCAAGCAGTTTTGAACTGTCTACACCATTTCAGCTTGCAGTATGGCATCTTCTTCCACTGACAATGCTATCTTCAACATCACTAAGCTTGATGGTACGAATTATACCTATTAGAAGGGCCAAGTTTGGTAGGTATTGGTGCAAAAATCGTAGATAAAGCCTCTAAGGTTGAGTGGAAGCAATTTGAAACTATGACTAATGACGAATGGATGGAGCTTGATGAGTTATGCAAGTCCACCCTCATCTTGTCTCTCACTGAACAGGTGCATTACAATGTGGTTAAGGAAGCACAAAGTGCTTGGCAGCTTTGGGATAAGATTAAGAATCTCTATGACAAGCAAAGTCCTGCAAGTCAAATGTATTAGCTAAAATAGCTTATGGATCTCTGCATGAAAGAGAATGTGACCATGTCAGTTCATCTGAGCCAGTTTCATGCTATTCTTAAGAACTTGGTTTAGCAAGGCATTGATTTCAAAGAGAATGTCACTTCGTTGTTCTTGCTTGGAACTCTTAATGAGTCTTGGGATGTATTCTACACTGTCTTATGCACTTTTGTCACTACTCTGAAGCTATCTGATGTTGAGAGCTCTCTTCTACAGGAAGAAATAAACCGTAAGAATTTGGATGCCCCTCATGTGTCTCATGCTTTGACAATTAGAGGCAGAAATGATGGAAATGCAAAGAATGACCGTGGTAATGGTCATGGATGTGATTCATAGAAATCTCGATCCAAGTTGCTTGGCAAGTCGCGCAGTAAGTCTCATGGGAGAAATGCAAATCTAACTTGTCATCATTGTGGGGAGAAAGGCCAGAGTGTCATTAATTGTGTGATGAAAGGCACAAAGACAAGGGGAAAGAGAAAGTGCAAGAAAAGTCTTCTGATCGCAGCATAGTACCTGCTAAGTCAAGTGTTAAAATTGAAGAGATCAATGTTATGCAGCCCGGCAGCCCGAGGATAGTGATGGGGATTATATCCTTGCACCAGCTTCATTTAGTGCTTCGCAGATGATAAAGATACACTCTATGTATGCACACTGTTGGCTTTTGGACTTAGGTGCGTCCTTTCATGTGACACCTTGCCGAGAGTGGTTCCATTCATACCATTTTGTTTCGGGTTCTATGTGCTTGGGTGATGACAGGTCTCTTAAGATTGTTGGCATTGGCAATGTTAGGCTGAAATTTCCTTCTGAGAGCAGTTTTGCTATGCAGGATGTACGCCATGTACCTACATTGACACGTAGTCTCATGTCCACTAGACAGCTTGATGACACATGTTATCATGTATCTTTTGGAGACTCTACATGGAAGATTACTCGTGGCAGGCTTGTGCTTGCAAGAGGTGCCAAGGCTGGCAGCCTCTACCCCTTAGTTGTTTCTGGATCTACAGTTGATCATGCTTTGTCTATGGGGTCTTTACCTCATGTATCTCTTTGGTATGCTCGTCTGGGGCATATGTCTATTAAAGGAATGAAAATGCTTTCTGGTTTTTGCAGTACTTACCGCCCTTTGACTATTTTCATTTTGATTATTGTGATCATTGTCTTCATGGTAGGCAGACTAGGTCTATGCATAAGAAGTTTGATATGCCACGCATGAGTGAGCCCTTGGCTTTGGTACATTCTGATGTCTGTGGGCCCATGCCTTGTTAGCCTTTGGGTGATGCAAAGTATTTTGTTACTTTCATAGATGAATTTTCACATAAAGTATGGCCTTATACCATAAAGCAGAAGTCCGATGTATTGGAAGTTTTTCAGAGATGGCTTGCTTTGGCAGAAAACCAATCTGGGCATAGGTTGAAATGCCTAAGGACAAATAATGGGGATGAGTATGTCTCATGTACTTTTGAGCAGTTATGTGATGAGAGGGGTACTAAGTGTCAGTTGACCACCCCCTACACCCCTCCCCAGAATGGTAGGGCTGAGCGGATGAATAGGACCATCCAGGAGAGGGTTCGTAGTATGCTTAGCCATGCAAGCCTACCCCAGCACTTTTGGACCGAGGCAATTACGACTACCGTGCACATCATTAATAGATTGCCCTGTAGTGCCATTGATTTCCAAATTGTAGAGAAGGTATGGACAAGATAGCCTCCCTCTTATGTGCATTTATGTGTCTTTGGATGTGAGGCATTTTTTCATGTGCCCAAGGACAAGCACAACAAGCTGGATCCTAAGAGTGTTAAATGCGTATTCCTTGGCTATGAAGATGCAAGAGAGATGGGTTACCATTTATGGGATCTACAGGCGCGGAAAGTCATCCGCAGCCATGATGTAGTCTTCCATGAAGACAAGACGCATAGGCAGCCTGAGAAGATAGTGGAGATACGCAATGTTATATTTTAGGAGGAGCCATGAGCTCCCGTATAGCCAACTAGACAGCGTACATCAATAGAAGTAGCAAGTACTCATGGCCAGGGTGTTGGACAGAATGTTGAGTAAGCAACAATAGAGCCTGTAGTGCAGCGTTCTACTAGAGATAGACGCCCACTTGACAAATTTGAGCCCTCTATGCACCGTGTCTTGGTTACAGATGCACGAGAGCCTCTCACCTATGATGAGGCTATGTGTAGGGGTGACAATCACTCCTTTGGGAGAGGGCTATGCAGTCTGAAATAGACTCCTTGCATAAGAATATGACTTGGGATTTGGTTTCCTTGCCTGCTAGCAAGAAGGCTTTGCCATGCAAATGGGTGTACAAGCTGAAAAGTACCCTTGGACATCCCAAGTCAGCATACAAGGCTAGAGTGGTAGCAAAGGGTTTTAAGAAGCATGGTATTGACTTTGATGAGGTTTTCTCTCCTGTGGTAAAGATGACCATCGTGCGCTTAGTCTTGGCTTTGGTTGCACAGCTTGACTTGGACTTGTACCAAATGGATGTCAAGACGATTTTCTAACATGGGGACTTGCATGATGAGATTTACATGGAGCAACCTAACAGCTTTGTAGAGCTTGGCAGGGAACATCTAGTGTGAAAGTTGAAAAAAAGTCTTTATGCCTTGAAGTAGGCACCTAGAAAATGGAATCATAAGTTCGATGTCTTTATGCAACCACAGGGCTATAGCTATAGTGCTATGGATCCATGCTTGTATACAAAGAAAGCCCGTGATGGATCTTTTCTTATTTTGATGCTATATGTGGATGACATGCTATTAGTAGGGAAAGCTCGTGATGAACTAGATGCTCTTAAGGATCAAGTCAAGAAGAGCTTTGAGATAAAGGATTTGGGACATGCCTCTCATATACTTGGTATGCGGATTAGACGCGATAGGCATTAGGGACTCCTCTACTTGTCACAAAGGGAGTACATTCATAAAGTTCTTGAGTGCTTCCATATGCAGGACGTAACGTAAAGCCTATTGGCTATCCATTGCCTTCTTATGCGAAGGTATCACATGCCATCTTTCTGCAGACAGATGAGCAAAGGGCTAAGATGGCCAAGATTCCCTATGCATCCATAGTGGGCAGTCTTATATGTATGCCATGATAGCCACTTGTCCAGATATTGCCTTTGCAGTTAGTGTTGTGGTATGCTATATAGCTACACCTAGCAAGAAGCATTGGGATGCCATGAAGGGTATCATGAGGTACCTGAAGAGCACTACAGATATGTGCATATGCTATGGCAGCCAGGATATAGGAGTCATGGGGGACATTGACTCTAATTATGTAGGATATGCAGATAGTAGGAAGTCCACCTATGTTGGAGGTGCTGTCTCTTGGATGTCTAGAATACAGAAGTGTATGGCTCTTTCCACCTTTGAGGCTGAGTATGTTGTGGCCCCACTGACGCTTCCAAGGAGGCCATATGGTTAGGCTGTTTGGTTCGTGACCTTGGTACTGATGTTATCCCTACACTGCATTTGAATTCTATGAGTGCTATTCAGTTAGCCAAGAATCCGGTCTTCCATGCAAATACGAAACACATTGAGGTAAGGTATTACTTCATACGCGGGGTCATTGAGGACAAGTTTGTTGACCTTGTCAAGATCTCAAATGACAAGAATCCTACAGATTTGCTCATCAAAATCCTCTTTACAGAGCGCTTTGCCTGCCTTAGGAGATTGATGGGCGTGGGATGAGATAACGTCTTTCCTCATCCTATTGTACATGTTGTACTGTCTTTTATTTTTTCTTTTTCACTCCTCACTGGGGCAGATTCACCTTTAAGTGGGAGGTTATTGGGGTAAAGGCGCCTTTGCCTAGCCACCCATGTATTACTACACTGACAGTACCCACGCCTGCATATTGTAGGTGGCAGGTGCCCATCACCGTCACTTTATTCTTTATTATTTTAGTGACAAATGAATAAAGGGATGGCTGGTCACACCTTGTGACTATTGGAGTTTCCACGTTGTGAGTCTCTCTCTCTCTCTCTCTCTCTCTCTCTCTCTCTCTCTCTCTCTCTCTCTCTCTCTCTCTCTCTCTCTCTCTCTCCCACCATAGCTCTCCTGTGCAAGCTTCAATCCTTTTCACCTTTCACTGCCTCCAAAAGTTGTGGACTTTGACTATTTGATTTGAGACTTCTGGCAAATCTTGTTGTGACTTGTGGAAGCCTAGGGTAAAGGGGCCAATAGAGTATCATCTAACAATCCTCCATTAAAACTTTTTTTCCAAGTGAGTTCTTTAAATATTTTTTAATGGTCAAATTATTTATATTGTATAGAGCTCAAATAAAAGACATTGGGATATTTTGATATTTTAATCAAGTAGCCCTAGTTATAATGAAGGGTTCATATATAAAGTGACACTCAAGGATACATTGCTTTAAATTTTTCCATAATCCAATATATTTTAAAAAAATTACATGGCTCAATTGTTTGACTCACATCAAATCATCTCTTTTTAAAAAAAATTTATCATACTATAAAGTAACTAAAAAAGTTACATCTTTTTGACAAATTTGTCACTCAATTCGGGTGGGGTGCATTTTTCTTTTGGGAGTTGTCACTTTAATGGCCCCTTTACTTATCCTTAGTGTACATTGGAAGCCTTGAGGGATCTTTGTTTTGGCTTTTAGAATTTTCTTTCGGGGGGTGTCACTTTAATGTCCTCTTTACTGATCCTTAGTGTACATTGGAAGCCTTGAGGGATCTTTGTTTTGGCTTTTGGAGTTCCTTCCTTTCAATACATAGCATGGTATGGTAGAACTATACGTGGGGTGACAAATGGTGGCCTAGTGAGTTCTTCATAGGCAAAGCACTTTATTGGTGCTCTTAAGTTGACTTATTGCACTTGCAAGGTTATCCTTGGATGACTGGTCTTGTATCTACTTCTTTGGAGAGGATTACTACACTGTTTTTTGTCCTTCGACTACATGCCATATGCTTCTTCGCTTTCCATCTCCCCTTCCCATGGCTTCCTCATTCTTGGAGGTCATCCATATGGCTCCTCAATCTCTAGCATTTGTGAAGTTGGCTTTTGTGTGTCCAATAATAACTGACGTGTTCATTGATGTTAAGCTTATACGATGATTCCTAGTGGAGGAGGCTTTGCATGTACCGTGTTGCCACATGGTGCACAAGAAAGTTCTACCTAGATGGTAGCAATTTGCACATTTCATTTTTTGTAGTCAGTTCTCTTTTGGGCTGCCCATGGGAGAGCGAGTGCAATGTCGATTTGCCTTCTAGTAAGGCATGGGATTTCCCAAGCATCAAATTATGTTTCTCTTTCATTGATATTTTGGTTGCCTCCCCCTCAAGCCATTCAGGGGAGTCTATAAGATTTCCAAGGATCTCTATTTGTGAGCGCCACAAAGTAAGGGGGACGTTAGGGTGCCTTGGGCTTAGGGTTTCTTGTTTGGGTGTTTTGGGCGAGTGGATACCTTGATCCACACATTAGAGTGCCTTTGGTTTAGGGTGTGTTGTTTGGGTGCTTTGGGCGAGTTGACCAGACACCCACACCTTGATGCGCAATTACATCCCCCTTATATGGCAAGGATGTCCGCGTTGCTCGGATTGCCATCAACAACGCATTGTTGATGTCCTTCTACCAAGGAGAGCTATTGGATCTACTATGATGCTATCACTGAGGCCTTGTTATAAAAGGTCATCGACTCCTGGCTTCCACCAGCGCCATTTCTCGACAAGCTCATCTTTTGCTTCCTTGGAAAGGTGATTCATCAGCCTCTATTTAAATTTCACTAGTCTCTATCATGTGGGTGCAGCTCCTGTAACTTTTCGAGTATGCCGCTGAATTTCTGGGGTTGAAGCCAGTATTGGTAAAACCATCTGCCCCACATCCTATTTCTTCTCTTCCTCCCTTGAATCTGTGGCATAGATTGTCATTTCCCTGCTAAACCATCTGCCCCACATCCTATTTCTTCTCTTCCTCCCTTGAATCTGTGGCATAGATTGTCATTTCCCTGCTAAACTCTCTGAGTGTTGTGTGACCTGCTGGCTCACGTTCCATCTCAAATATCTTCAATGCATGATGTTCTTTCTTCTTGGCTCTTCAGGCTGAAAAGTTTCAATAGTCATCATTGCCTCATATCCTGGACCTCTAGCAATGAGATGGCACAACAGCCTATGGTACCAGTTGCAGATTTTTGCAAAGGAAAGATGTCTGGCCTTCAGAAGTGGGAACAAGAACAGTAAATGGAGGCTGCCGCTGTTCAGAGACGTATGAATGCAGAAAGATTAAATGTTTACAGGTTGCCAGCTAACAGATCAAGTTGGGACTATATTTGTACGAGAGTACTAGTAGATTGAACACAATAGGCATTGTCGTGCATACAGTGTTTACCTCCTCTTCTTTGAATCTGTTGAACATACTGATGTCAGAAAGCTTCTTTTGCTCCCATAAAACCTTCTCTTTTGCAAAGTTCTCCACAATCTGCTCATTTTCCTAAAAGGTAACAGGAAGCCTTCACAAAGTGTTACTGAAAACTTTCAAGTTTTCCGAGTCCATCTTTCAACTCAAATAATATGGTAAATTTATGTGCTTATACAACAGTGAGAAATAAAAATGTAACAAATCTCTCTTTGTTGTTACAGGTAACGATCAATTATTTTCTATATTTTGCACAATTGTCTCATACAAGGCCGCACATCCATGCATGATTCACAATTTACAAGCATGATTGAGCGAAGCAACATAAGACGGCTATGTCTACAACTTCCGTGGCAACCAGGAGCCATTTATCTACAGTTCTTCTACCTTTATTAAAAGAATATGCACAGGTAATGCTAAATATTAATGAAGATGATATACACAACCTCCATCAAGGGAGAGTTCGTCCATGAGACTAGCTCAAAACTAACGGCTTTCTAGGCTACCTTACTCCATGTCAGCCTCAAAAAGGCTTTTCCAGCGATTCTAAAAACGTGTTTCTTCTTCCTAATTGACCAAAACAGGCTCTTGACATCTTTCATGACTTGCTCAAAGGCTTGATTTATGTCGTTTTACCCCTGCTCTCAGCGTCCCATGGAGCTTCCTATTCCTTATGGACCAAACTGTGTTGCATAATATTGAGGCTCTTATGATACCCCACAGCTGCCAAGCTTCTTCCACCATCGCTCACCAATCACCCCAACAGCGCCTGCTAGAGAGTGATGGTGCTGAAGAAGCCCGCCTGAAACATTGCTTTGTCCATTTTAGCATATTGCAGGTAGAGAAAACCCCGTGGCTAACATGCTTTCACAAGTGAGGTTTGAAGATGAAGAGGAGTTGATGGAAGATGAAGAGGATGATGTGATAGCTATTGAAAATGACTTTATGACAATAAGAAATGAGTATGCAGCTGTTGTTACTATAGGTACAACTGTTGTAGCAGGGATTTCAGCAGTAAGAAAAAAGCTTACAGCCATGGAGAAGAAATGGGCAGTAGAGAGAAAGCATCATCATTGTTATGCTTCAGTGAGAACACAATTTTTGGAAGAGTTGTATGAGGATGATTAGCTGAAAATAGGTCAATATCTCAGCCTCATGACAAAGAAGGCTGAATGGTCTAAATCTAAATTCAAAAGGATTAAAAGAAAATCTTATGGGTTTTTCGTAAAAGATGGACGTTTATGGAAGCATGCAAAGAAAAAGAGAGGAGCTCCAGTACGTGTTTTGGGAGATAGGGCTTCTCAACAACAGGTGATGCAGGAGTTTCATGAAAGCTTATGGGTTGGACATAGAGGAGTTTGGACCACATTTGCCAAGATCAAAGAGAAGTATTGGTGGTAAAACATGTATAAAGATGTGGAACATTATGTGGAATCATGCAATGTCTGTCAGATGTATTCCATGGTAAAGCATAGAGATGGGTTGCAACCGACCTATCCATTGTCTATGCATTACAAATGGGTAGTTGAAGGGCAACCTATTGATTTTGGCTCTTAGTGGTTCGAGTCCCCCCATCCTCCCTCTTCCTTAGACATTGCAATTTGAGCCCATGGGGGTGCGCTTATGGTCTTTGTATGACCAGAGAGAGGACCTAAAGAGCTTCTCTATCTTCTCCCACTTGGACTTGGGGAAGCGAGGGATGGTACCCAAACCCACAAACAAGGTGAAAGATGAGATAATTGTTGGCCTGCCTGTCAATCCCCAGGTCTGACCCATCTAGCTTTGTAGCTTATTCTTAATCTTCTCCCAAAACCATTGGAACCTTTGGGCCAATGTCACCCCGTGGCCTATCGGGCAACCTAGGTACCTCAACACCTATCCTGGGTGGATGACCTTGACTCCCAGGTTTGTGAGCCAATACGTCAGTTACTCCCATGATAAGTACATTGGCTTATTCTTGAGCCAGAGGCCGTAGAGAAATCTTCACATACCGTCAATAGATTACCCACTAATATTTTCAGCTATGGATCATACAAATGATAAGCCTTGGCCTCAAAAGATAGCTTAGAGATATGAGAAGGTCAATCTGAAAGAGAGATTTTCCTATTATGTGCATGTACGCACAACAGGTGAAGATACAAATATGGAAAAGAGAAGCCTTTTAGCCAAAGAAAGCCTCGAACAAGGTCAAGATGTGGTTTAGAAGGTACACCAGCGTATTAACAGCTTGAACAAAGGTGGTCCAAAAGCTCGACTACCAGCAATATCGAATAAGCCATAACCAAATGCTTATTGCGATTTGCCTATATCTTTCGAGAGGGCGGGGGTGAGTCAATCAAGGTGTTAGAACTCATGTGCAATGCCATGTTGCTCCAATAAAACGGTAAATTGGTGGGAGATTAGCTCTCCATCGCCATCATGATGGGTTGTTTCAATGTGAGCACCCATCTCACTTGTGACTAGCCTAATCTCCATAGTTTAATAAGCAAAATAGCTCAATCTCTCTCTCTCTCTCTCTAGGACTTGATTTTAGAGCTAGATATGAGAACTTTATCTCACCACCACCTAGCTGGTGCCACCCAAGTGAAGGCCACTTAGCCAAAGAAGTAAGAAGAGATGTTGTTTTGAAGGAGGAGTTGCCAACCACAAGGTTTGGTCTCATGAGCTTCCCAACACATACATTCTCACACACAACCATGTGGCAATCCTACATGCCCACATATAGCCTCTCTCAACCTTGCTTGCCACCTCTCTCATCCCTATTTGCCATTTCCTCAACCCTACTAGCCCTTTTTTGCAGAATGAAAAAATGCTCAAAAACCCTAATTTTTGAATTTGGGGGTTTTTAGAAATTTGTACAATTCATAGTTTGTCTTGTTCATATTCACCATTTTTACTTGGTGAAAAAAACTTAGAAACCCTAATATTTGAGTTTGGAGGTGTTCACAAATGTGTGCAATCTTTTACCCATCTTAACCATCTCATCCTGAATTCCAAAGAAATTGTCAATTCCATATAGTCGATGCTAAAAAATTTGGGGGTTTTTGAGTGGCCTACCATTTTTGAGATTTTCATTTAAAAATTTGGGCCTTTTGATTAAAAAAACTCCCATTTGTGCTAAAATCTTGAGATTCATAAAAAACATTTGTCATTAGTGGTAGATAATTTGAATGTATGCAATTTCTCAAACTTTATGTAGGAAAATTTGGGGCTTTTGGCTCTTGGCTTCAGGGGTACACTACATGTGGTACTACAATATCAACTTGCTATTTAAAGTAGTTTGGGCACAAAAATCAAGACATTCACAATCACTATTTGGCTATTTAATGATTCAAAATTTGACAATATTGGTAGAGTAAATACTCTTGTTTGTTTGCATTGGGGTCTCTAAGAGGATATTAGTCATTTATGGTTCTTTTGTGTTGGGAGCTTTGGTTACAACTTCCCTTCAATTTTTATTTGACTATGGTAGGGAATAAGATATTTGGGATTATATCATAGGTGAAGAGGACATGTAGGGACTACTCTTGATACAACTCCCCCGATACAAGAGAGAGGTAGAGGATAGCCTATTGCTAGACCCATTGTTATTACACTGGAGTAGAAGAGATGGATTCTCGGGACACACGAGCTATATCATTGATAGCTCTATTAGTGAAAAGAGCTATCATATCTCACACTTGCTCTTACAAGACCTCACCTGTAGCTTAGATGATCTTGGAGTAGATGTTTCTAGACAGGGATGAGGCTCGCATCTCTTTATTGTGGAGGGAGTTGGCCAAGGCTCACATGAATGAAGGGAATTCTATGATAGATCACATCACATACATTCAAGATTTGTGTGAGTAGCTACTTATAGAGGCGAGCTCACGCTCACAACCGCCAAGACCCACAGACTACTTATTGTTCAGGCATTTCAAGTGAACACCTATGGCTATCTCTCACCTAGCCGACGCACCCTCGATCCTATCGGGGTGTAGTGAGCTTACCTCAATGCCCAAATGAGTTGCCTCCTCTCTCAAGCACACCAGTAGCTCCATGATTCGAGATGCGAGCTTAAGCATCCTCAAGCCTCCACCTCCAAGCTCCATCCTCCATAGCCATACATGAGACAAGAGAAGAGAAGAGAAAAGAAGAAGAGAGGAGATCATGGAAAGCTTCACCTCGAAGATCCCTCACCCTCACACACTCACTCCCTCATACTCCCACACTCCCTCTCTCAAGCACACACAAGCAAGCAAAAAGGAGAAGGGAAGAAGAAAAGAAGATGAGTCCACTTTGCCACACGCCAAAGAATGAGCTTCTCATTCACTTTTTGAGTTTATATAAAAAACCCTTATTTCTTTTGGGCGGTCATCCCCCTTTTCACATGGCTGGCTCTACCCTTACAATTTGCATAGGAGAGAGCCTGGCGCTCTTTTACAAAATTTTCAAGGGTGCCTTGCAATTACAAATGCGCTTTTGCCTTTGACTTAGCTTTTGATGCCGCCCTTATGCTTTCGGCCGTTTCCCTTCCTGTTTCTTCCGTTGTGTCCGATTTCCTTCTGGCCCACCTCTTTGATCTCCCAACTTGCACTTTTTCACGTTTTCTTGTGTGGAGGTTAACATTATCTCCCTCCTGGTCGAGTGCCAGTCCCATGGCACTGATGGATAGTAGTTGGAAGATGGGATGGGTGTAGCCAAATGGCTTTTTGAGTTTGTATACATGCCCTTGTTTGCAGGGGATGGTGTTGGATGGATCGGCCCTTGAAATTGAAGATGGTGTTGGGGCTAGTCCCTCTTTGATGCTGACGTTGGGTGGATTGGGTCGTCCTTTGAAATTGTAGATGGTGTTGGACGGATCCCTCTCTTGGAGAATGGCAAGTGGGCAGATCAGTCTTTGAAATTTAAGATGGTGTTGGATGGATCCCCCCTAGAGGATGGTGGGTGGGCGGATCTATCTTTGAAATTGATGATGGTGTTGGACAGATCCCTCCTCTCACCCTCCGAGGTTGCTACGATGTGATCTTAACATGGCTTTTCTCTATTCCCTTCAAGTTTCCTTATCCCTTCACCTATGTCTATTTAGACTTTACCACTTGCACAGAAGAAACATGGCACTCTTATAAAATGAATTACATTGTGCCTTGCGCTTTCCTTGTGAGAGCCCTCCAAGGTTCTCCCTCATCCTTGAGAGAGCATTGCTAGAATATTCAGTGCTTTCATTCATCCTTGAGAGAGCATCCTTCATCCTTGACAGGACCTCGCCAAAATATTCGGAGCTCCCCCACGCTTTTTATGAGCTTGCCATCTCCTACACTTTTCCTGCCTGAGCAGAATGAGCTTCTTCATTCACTTTTTGCCTTGGTATTCCTTTTCTTCGTTTCGGCTACATGGTGACATGTCGTGCAACATCGGTCATGTAAGTCGATGATGATGGGGTTTCGCGGGGATTAGTCTTGGGAAGAAAGTGATCAACCGACTGAGGTGGTGGGAGTCGAGAATGAATTGAATGGATGATGGGGCCTCTGAAGTTTGTGGGTTGTAGCATTTGTATTTACTTGGAAAGAAAAGAAGGTGCACTATCAGGGGTGTGTCTACCTTATCGTGTAGTGTATTAAGCTCCTACTAATGGAACTGGGAGTTGGGTCGATCTTGGGCATTGTCCCACATTTGAGGACCCAGTTCATGCATCATTGTAGGTGTGGTGCACGACTTAGGGAGACATGTTTGGAAGCCCTGCCCTTGAGGTACCTTAAGCCTGAAGTGAGGAATCAAAATGGGCTAGGGGTTTAGGATGGAGCCAATTGATCGAAGCCACCAAATGTTTCTAACTTGAGGATCCCTAGGTGCAGTGACTGTGACTACGTGTCTTTTTTTTTCACACATTGATCTAGCCATTGCACAAATATTCTTGCCGGCATTGAGGTAAAAAAAGAGTAGTGGGAGGCGACATTCTTGTGAAGTAGGTTCTTGTCTTAAAAACCTCCCACTAAGGAGCCGCAGCTTGCTATCCCCTTTCAAAACTTGGCCATGTGTCTTTAGTTGGCATTTGCCTCTCTTCTCCCATGTGCTCTGGTGGCTCTACTTCTTTGGGCCTTGCAATTTGCGATTGGACATGTAGCCCATGCCTCAGAGCCCTGTGGGTGATCTCTAGCTTTTTTCTTAATGACTCAATGACCTCCTCTTCCTCAGATTGTGTGACGTCCACGAGAGTGCGGAGGAAGGCGAATTGTTGGGATTCCAAAGTTACTTGTGCGGCCTCTGCCTTGCTCTGTGGTAACACCCTATCGCCTTCTGCAAGGGCTAGCTGGCACGCTAAGTCACTCACTTTTTCTTCGCTCCTGTTCACCCATTCACCTGTTTTTTTCTTCATTTCTTCCAAGCTTTCGTTGTGCCTGCAGGGCTAACGCCCTTAGCCTCCTCTCATATTCTTCAATCTCTCTTTCCAAGAGTTGTTGCTCTCCAAGCTCCGAGGCTATCCTTTGTTCTAAATTTTCTATACGCTTTTGGTGCCGTCAGCTTATCTCTTCTTCTAGTTGCTAGAAGCTCCACGACATCTTGGATCTTTTCATTTTCCTTTTGTAGGTCTTTGTACAGCACCACCAGGTCATTGAAATTGCATTGTAGGCTTATGAGGCTCCGTGTTTCCGCCACAAGTTTTGCTTGCCACCTCTCTTCTTCTCCTCCCTTAGCCTCGAGCTTCTCCTTTTGCTCCTTGATCTCTCTTTGATACATGGCCACTTGATGGGTTCTCTCTAATTGAGAGGTTGTCATCATCTCCCTTTCGGCCTCGAGCTCAACTACGGCTATTTTCTTGTCTTCCTTTTCCCACTTCAGCTATGATAGGAGTTCATGTATGTAGTCATCACAGTTTGTAGACAATGGCAGTGCAGTGGGACTAGTGGTTGTAGATGCCTTTATTTTCTCCCTTTGGGATCCCATTTGGATTCCACATCTATAGCACCAACTGACTGTCTTTTTGCTCCCATCATAGGGGTTCTTGCACTTTGTACCTTGAGTTGTCTCTTTATTGACCAAGAATTGCACCCAGGCCACAAGATTGCTAACATCCATCGTGGTAGAGGAGTCTTGGGTGGGTACAGTGAGACTGGGGTGACGGGCAGTAGGACGGGTGGGATGGGGTTGATTAGACCCTTGCCCTTTCCCTCCGTCACTAGTGTGGGAATCTTTTGGGTGCTTTGGAGCTAGTGCTTGTACCTTCTTTTCTAGGTGGACTCATGGGAACTAGCTCTTCTTGCCTTGAAGGTTGCTCCATTGAGAGGCGGATAGCTAGGGCTATGTCTTCTTCCTTTTTTTTCCTGAGCTCCACATCTTCCTCCTCAATTCTTCTCTTTCTCTCCTCCTCATCTTTCCTGGATTCCTATTTTATTCTCTTTGCCTCGTCCCTTTCTTTTCTCTTTCTTCGTTCTTACATGCTTTTGGACTTACTTTAGGCTCCGTGTAGGTCTACTTTCTCTTTCTTCCCACTCTCTTCTTTGGCCTTCTTTTGTGTAGTCTCTTTCTTTGATTTATTGGCCCTTCCTTGGCTAGATTGTGCTTCTTGCTCTCCTTCCTCAGTCACAATTCTTTCGGTGGATTGCTCATGTCTTGGGTGCGGAGGGGACCTATCTGGTGTCTCACTGACTGCCTTTTCTTCTTGTCTTTTCCTTAGTGCCTCTCTTATGAAGGCTCTCAGACCCCTCCGAAGCCAATGGTAGAGGCCTTTGACGATGATGACTTTCTAGCTTTGGAGTTCGAAGACTCTCCCCCCGCGGGTCTTCCGCTAGTGGCCAATGCTTTTACTGACATTTCTATCATCTTTCTCACGAAGCATTTAGGTTTACCTCGTCGAAGGACTGGGCAACAATGCTCTCTAACATTGGCACGTTGATTTTGTTCATCAATGCATTGTACCTTTGGATGGAGAATAGGGCATGCACCATTTTGGCATGAATTTGGACTTTGGGGTCAGGGATGTCAGCTAGACTGATGCCGTTGTTGGTGTGGACTATCACTTTGTCCATTCCCAACATGTCGTACACATCCCTTTTTGGCCATCTTTCCACTTTGTTGGGTAGGCCCAGTGATTTCTATACCAATTTAGGGATTAGTTTAATTTCTACTTAGCGGGCTTCGTTCCCTAAATGTACCATGACAGTGACATGGTTCCTATTGAAGATTCGAAGGAATTCCGTGCACTTCTCATAGTCGACAACTTGGCCCACATTTTGCATGTACTCCTGCAGCTTGCACTGCTTCACCAATTGCTTGATGGTTGGCTCTTCCATTATGATGTCTTTCAAATTCAAGATGTGCCTGAATTCGAATTGGTTGTAGGCCCTTGTTTCCACTGAGAGGCCATACTTCGCTTGCTCCTCCTCCCAGAATGGAAGTTTGTTGATTTTCTTTTGGCCTGCCATTATGGGTACCTATCATAATACCATAGTTCACCACCAATAGTATTCTTCATATCATTTTTGCAGAAAGACATGTAGGCAATGAAAGAAATGATTATGGAAATTGAAATGCTCAATTAAAGAAAGAGAAATTTTCTCTTAGCTAGTCCATGCTTTTTCGCAAAAAAAAAATTGTTACTTTTCCTCCATCACAAGTTGATTTTTATCCATTCCTTTTCACTTTTGGCATTCATCTTACATGTGTTACATTCATCTTACATGTTTGCTTCACATTACCCCCTCCCCTTTGGAATTGAGAAGAATCCTTCCTAGGATTAAGGCTTGAGAGCTCAAGGGCATTGAACGTGTGTTCACAGTGTTTTACTTTCGCATGAGCCAATCATAGAAGTTGAGATTGCATTCTGGATTAGCATAGCTATCCATGTTGAAAGGAAAGATGCCTACTTGAGTGATGTAGGTGAGAACATATGTGAGGAAGTCACTGAAGTCTATTTGAATGGAAATGTGCAACTCCTTCTCAATCAGAATGCGATCTAAATATAGATGGATCAGGAGTGCTCTTCTAGGGGTTGGCTACGAATGGTGGTCAACACCCTATAGGAGATTGAGCTACATAAGTGGGGTCATACTCCGAGGTTTTGATGGCACGTCATTGTTCAACGTTAGTCATGATTTGGCAGCCTTTTTGCTCCCATTGAAGTCGGAGAGCATACCATTTCCTCAAGGAGGAGTTAGAGTTGGCTAGCTTTATGAGCTCTTCTAGCTCTTGGCCTATTGCAATGACTTTGCTCCTGCGATGTGATGGGATTAGTCGTTGTGTGCAAGCTTGCTCTCGAGAGATCTCATTGTCAAAAAATTCCTTGGCTACTTCAAGAATCTTGACGAACACGACCTCATAGTTCTCCCAAGTGTATGGTAAGGAGTGCATTTCCATTACTAATGTCTTATTGAGGAGGCCTAAGTCCAACTGTTCATAGTTCCTGGGCTAGCGTGGTGAACATGGCATCCAAGTATCTGATGTAACTGACTAAATCATTCCTCGTGTTTGTAGCTAGGTCCATGGCCATTGTAAGGATAGATTTACGCTTATAGGAGGGTTTGAGGTCTGCGAGAGGTTGAGGTTTGGTTGAGCTAGATAGCTCAACTATTGATGCCTGTCTTCTAGGCTATTCACTGGGGAGTTTGTCAGCCACTTGTATGATAGATTGGTCTTGCGGCTCGGTTGACATACTACTCTTGGCCTGTGGAGCAATTGGGACATTAGAAGTGTTAGGTTGAGTTGACCTAGGGCCGACTGGTTGCAGCTTTGGTTGATAGACTCCATGAGGGTTTGGATTGAGAAGCACATGTACCATTCCTAGACTTGGGCAACCAAATCCAGTTGTTGCCTTCATAGTGCCTTGAACGCGCAATAGGTCTTTGGGTACCCATTGTGGCTTGATTGTTCGTCTACTTCGATAGCGCTAGCTTTGCCTTTTAGGCCTAGATGTGATATTATGTGGTCATGGGTTTGTGAGGGTTGGCTTCTAGGCGGCTAGTGTTGTTGTTTTGGGCACCCATTTGAGCTCCTGCTCAATGGTCTTGAATGTGTCTCCTTTAGGATGTAGCCAACTTGTCTTCACAGGATGGGTCAAGTTACAACCCCCCTTCTTAGACCTTACATTACGTTCCTCCATCGCTGGCATTCCAGGCTTTGATGGGGCTGTGCTACCCTTGCTGAAAGCCGTCACACTATCTGGACATTGCAATGGCAAGGTGAATGCGCTGTGAGTCATAGTCCATACTACTTCTATAGCAACCAAATTCCTTGGGGTGTAGTTACTACCTCAATGCCAAGAAAATACTTTAGCTATCCTAAGTCTTTCACTTTAAACTCAACTTGTAGCATGGATTTAATTTCAGCGATACCAAAGTCATCATCCTTAACATTAGGAAAAAAATGAACTCACAAATGGGCCCTTAAAAATAATATAGTTTAAGACGTGGGCCTTTTGGATTGTCCAATAGGAAGGCTAGATGTTGACATCCATAGAGGGTGAATCTTGTCTCTCCAAATCTTGGGTTTTTTAATTAAAAAAAGGGATAGTGGGGGATTTAAAAAAAGGGAGAATGAATAGTACACAAAATTTGAGTTTCTCTCATCTCATATTTCTCCCCCTTTTTTTGAGAATTTTCAATTTCGCTTTTTCCCCTCTCACAAACTCAATTTGACCCAAAAATTGAGCAACGGACCACTTTCCCTCTCTTCTCTATACTTGTGAATTTTCATTTCCATTGAAGCTTCCTAGTGAGATTAATCAAGGTTTTGAGTGTTCTACTTACCTCTGCACTTTCTTCTCCATACAGCTCCAGATTTTAGGCAAAACACAGGTGCCCATCTCTCTTTGCATTTTCTCTTGTTTGATATTTTTTCAATAGGGTTTGATATTGTTTCTTATTTTTATTGTTGTTTTATTGTAGAGGTTGTTTTGGGCGGGAGGTAGAGGTGCTAATCTCTCTCTCTCTCTCTCCCCTCTCTCTATGTGTTGTTTCTCTTTTATGTTGTGTTTTCAATAGAATTTGATGTTGGTTCTAATGGTTGTTTTCTTGCAGAGTTTATTTGGGGCAAGAAACAAATGTGTTTATCTCTCTCTCTCTCTCTCTCTCTCTCTCTCTCCCTCTGTTTGTTTTTTTTTTTGCTGCTATCTTTTCAATACAACATTATGTTAGTTCTAACCTTTGTTGTTGTTTTATTGCAGAGATAATTTTGGGTGACATTATATAAGTGCTCATTTCTCTCTCTCTCTCTCTCTCTCTCTCTCTCTCTCTCTCTCTCTATTATTCCTCTTTTCTACTGTTTTTAAAGTATACCTTCATATAAATACTAACTCTTGCTATTGTCTTTTGTAGAGATCAATTTGGGCAAGATTGGATAGGTGCTCATTTCTTTCTCTCTCATGCGTACTCACACACACTCTCTTTCTTCATGTCTGCATTTTCCCTTTTCTACTATCTTTAATAGGGTTTGATGCTAGTTCTAACTTAAGAATCAATTGTTGTTGTAGCACTTAACATAAGGTAGAGCAAAGATTCTGTAGCTCAATTACAAGTAAATCTACCATATTTTTTGGTGCCAAAATTTATTCATTTAATTAGTGACTTTTGTGTTTGATGGGATTGATGTTATCTTTTGTCCATTTGCAATGGGTTTTAATCAACAACGATTCAATCTTATCTTCAACAAATCAGCTTATTGGTAAATTGGCCCTATTTTGTATTGCTTCTATTCATGCAATTATCTAGATATTTTTTGTTAAAATGGATTCATGCAAGTATTTTTGTTAAAAGGGATTCATATAGGTATTTTTTTGTACATGCAGGTATTGTACAAGCTTTAGGTGAAGCACATAATTCTCGATCGACTATTTTGATGTGGTGAGTGATTCCTTTATGCTAGAGGATACAAATCTACTCGAAGTCGATGGTTCGAAAATCCTCTACTTTATTGCACCTGTGTGTCCATTCGAATCTCCATGCCAATTGGCAATGATCCATGAAACTCTTATATCATATCATCCATATAATACACAATGTGTTGAGTAATAGAATATCTTAGGTGTCAATTTAATGTGCCTATTAAGATTTGCATACTATGTGGCTGCTATTCTTGTAACAACTACTCTATAATACCCATGTTTCATACAATGTAGTGAGTCAAATCAGACTCATATTCATTATAATATAATTTATTGGTAAAATTCTCTGAGTATTCTTATGCTATTCTTTTAATTATATTTCATGTAAATGATGGTATGATTAAAGTGATGCCTTGAAATTGAATCTATACTTTGTATCGATGTACATATCCACATGTGTTTTGATATTGATGTTTGTGTCTGTTTACAAAAGTGTAAACATCTCTTAATGCCATGTTGATTTGTATGGCATATTGGTGATTACTAGACAGACTTAAAATGCTTATTTTTTAGGGGTTAATACATATTTCTTTATATCTAATGCCTAGATTATAATGCATGAGAGAAGAACAAGCATTCTCTCGATAGAAGTATGTAAGAGAAAAGATGAAGAAGGGAATTGGATCACTGATACGTATCATTGCTCGTCTTGGGTACATATGCGTCCAAGTATGAAGGAGGCTTTCAAGGTGAAAGCATCTACAATTGCAGATGTATCAAAGCACTCGAAGGGTAAAATTTTAGCTCTCAGACAAAGGAATGTTAATTCTCACCTTGTAACAGAGGAATTTATACAACATGTATTCATGCAAAAACAAATACATATTGTGCCCACCATGCCTGTTCAACGAAAAACTGCAAACAGTAAGTATTTGCAACTCATTGAGAATGAGAAATTTCATGATATCTACGTAACTTCTTGTCTCATATTTATAGAAGTATACCCTTCTGATTGCTGTGAGTAGCAAAATATCAAGAGTTTCACAGGTTCTTTTAAGTGTTACCACCTCGAAATTGATAGATTGCTCTTTGAGGGGAGTACAACTAAGCAGCTCGTAGAGGACCTTGTTTTTTTCTATAACTCCAAGTACATATTTCCCAAGGGGGGTCGAGAATATGGAACCCTTGAGTCTATACACATATCAAATCTCAATAGCATAGAGTGACCATTGTGTAGTAGCGACATTTTGCATATGTGTAGCACAAAAATTTCAACAGACATATTGAACTCTATGAAGCCAAGCACTGGCTCAAAGAATGTACATCTAAGATGGTTTATACCAATTGCAATTTTTGCACATATGTTCAAGGAATGTAAGGGTTTGAGATATATCAAAAGCAAATACGTCATAAAAAGTGCATCGGAGGATTATGTAACAAGGATTCTAGACAAAACTTGGACATAAAAAACGACTTACAGTCCTGACACAGTGGAGTGTCGAGTCACAATAAGGGACATAGCTTTTAGGTAAAACTTTTCTCTCTTAGTTGACCATTATCTTAATTTGGGATGGATCAGCTAACTTTCCTTTCCAATTACAGGTACTTTGTCACATGACAGACTTTATGCTTAGTATTCAAGTATCGTAGATGGAGGATGTGCCTTGATCAAGGCACACGTGAAAGTGCAGCTGTGAATGTTACTGTCATTTGTGAGGGCCACAAGCCCTAAGTGTTGCAAATGGAGGATGATTGGCCCTTGAGTATAATGCGTCATGAAATTACAATGTTAATGTAGAATCCACGTGTTAGCTTCTATTTTAAACTAGATGGTAGGAAAATTCGAAGCCGAGCTGAGGATACTGTTACCAGCGGAAAGTGTGTGCCTCCACATATTTTAGAAATTGTAGAGTCTCCCTCAAAATTCCAACACCACAAGTTGTAATATCCAACACTTGTAAATTTATGGATTTTTTTGGCTAATGGAATATTGCCACTTGCAAACTTGTAATATTTAAAAATTATGGTATTTATGTAAAAGCATACACTTGCTATACACTTTTCACATCAACACATTTACATATGCATGTAAAATTTACAAAGACGTAAGCTGAGCCATAACTAAATATCATATGCAAACAACCCTTAATGGTTTAAAACTTAAGGTTTTTAAGGTAGAGCTAGTTTAGTTCTTGTTTCATTATTTAATTTCACACTTTCTCTCTTCATCTCTTTATATCCACCACATCCCTCCTACCTGTTACGATGGATACTCACACACACTTTGATGAGTGGATCCGTGATGCTATCTTTGCCAGCCAGGGCAATGAGATATTTCAAGTTTTCTCTAAGAACTTCAACATTGAAAGCGTGCTCTCATCGTTGGATCCCCCCTTCAGGTTTTTGAAGACTTTGTGAGCACCATTGCTACTTGCACATACTCGATTGAGGGATCTGACATGACTTGGGTGCCTCTGGAACAACTCATGGTATTTCAGGTAGGGAAGAATCACCAAAAAGTGGTGAATAGGTGTCTGGACCATGTGGATCCTTCGCACAGAGTATGCATTGTTCCCATGGGCAGTGCACCAGGTACAACACCTTTGGATCTCATGGAGTGTGATTGCGCATTGAAAATTTACCTCCTTGCATTGGATACACCCCTAGAGGAGGAGAGTGATGAAGATACAACTCCATAGGTTGTTGTTATCACATACACAAGATAAAAACCAATTGAAGAGCTCATAAATGTTGAAGAGGAACATCGGGTGGTGGTAGAGTAAGGGTTGGCTCTCATGGTGCCATCTTCTTCAAAACAGCCACAAGTCGACAAACCCAACCTTGCCTCCTTGACGCTCATTAATTTAGTAGATGGTGTACAATACTTACTTCTATCAGATGTGCTACAATACTTGGAAATGAAGGAAGAATAGTTATTTTCCATCCTAGTTAGGGATTCGATGGAAGACCTGATCGATTATGATTACATGGATGTGCATCCAACGATGGCAGAGATTGGAAGATATGATGGCACAAGCTTAGATACAGTAAGTGCCATCATAGTAGCACATGATCATATTACCTCAGTTGAAGAAGATTACCTTGTGCCGGATGCTAGATTTGAAGCACTACACCATGTTCTGTTCGGACCAGGGCCCCAACTTCCTACCAAGGAGTTTGTAGATCCCTGTTCCCAAAGAGGTGCCTCACTGATACATGAGGAAATAAAGATACAAGATGATTTGGAGAAGGTGAGATTTCTAACTACCATATATTTTTATGCGACGAAACTTGACAGTAGGGTACATCTGGTCCCTTGGAGTCTACCGGTGAAATCTTGGCCAAAAATGTTGACTGCAGCTACCTTGTATAAAGTCCAGTGTCTGGGGCCACTTTCTATACGGGTCCTAGAAAGTGGCCCCAAATACCAGAGACTTCGGACAGGATAGCTATAGGCATCATTTTTTGCCAAGATTTCACTAGTGGACTATGGGAGACTCGATGCACCCTACCGTCAAGTTTTGCCGCTTTCTGATAACTCTAGGTTAGTTGCTAAATATATTGTTTGATTTGACTTTGTCATTTAGGACATACTATATATAGATGAGTTTGCATCAAGGCAAGGAGGAGCTCGCCATGCGGATCGACATAAGGATTCATCTTGTGAAGAAGTACATTGACAACCTTATTGCAGACTTGGTGGTCTTTCATAAGAAGTGCTCACCATGAGGGCAAGAAACAATCATAAAAATTTGAGCTTTAATCAAGTTTAGACCTTTTGAGCAATACTTGTGACATCTAGCTTGGGGAAGATGGTGCTAATCAAGCGGTAAAAGCTTCTTTACTTGTTTGACCAAACACGTGGTGGAGCAATGTGTGTGCTTACTACATTAGGTGACCTTGCTAAAGTGTCAGATTTGCTTCTGCTAGAGAAAGAGCTGAAGGGGGAGCGTATCATTTTTGAAGTAAAGAAGGAACTTCTATTTTCACCGAAAGCTGGCCCCTCCTCTCCACCAATGAAAAAGCCAAGGAATGAATGAGAGTTCTTATTGGCTATCGGCTTTTTGTATCTGGCATCACTATCAGCTATCGCATGTATTTTTCTTGATGAATATAAGATATTTTACTTTGTCTATATAAATAAATATTTATTGAATAAATATGTGGTTCATGTAAGTGTGATGACAATATGTCGTACGTGAATGACACATTCGCATACGTTAACATAATCCAATTTAATTACGTCAATGCATAGTACTGTACTTGCCATTGTGCATAAGCAATAACCTAACTCGTATCCGTACATATTACTACTTTCGATGCATGCATATGTTAAACAAAAATTAAGAAAACAAAACAAAATAACTTATATATATATATATATATATATAAATATTCCAATGTGGCAGAGTATACAAAATTTTTTGGCCTTCCAAGATGCTATGGTGCTATAACCCTCATTATAAAACCTTGTATCATTAATCTCATAACTTATGGAGGAGTCCCCTTGCCGTATCAAAGCCGAATGATAAAGTTCTTGTCTTTATCTGTGATTGTGATGCACTTTGCATGGATGGCCGCTAGTTGTGTATCATCGAACAAGTCAATGAGAAACCCCTCTGCAGTTGTTTGCAGGGCCTCCATAGTTGCAGCAGTCCACCTTCCTACTGGTGGGCCATCACTCACTCGCACTCAAAATCTTCCCATCCTTTTTAGCTCCAAGTCTTGCATGACTTCCTAAAAAATCTTATGAAAATATCTTTTCGGGATGAGAAGCTCGTATCCGCGATGGATTCTCCTTATCTCCCGAAGGGTAACAATGCTCGATTTTCATCTCCTCTTCTTATGTGGTGGTCATTGTGCTCTATGGGGAGCACCTGCTGTGCTGCACTAGACGAGGCTCCACCTTGTGCTCCAGGTGGTGGGCCTTAGTGTGAGGCCTTCTCATGGCTAGAAACGAGGACATGCTTGCTTGGTGCATGCCATGCAAGCTTGAGGAGGGTAAGATGGAGAAGAGATAGATATTGGGGGTGTGAGAATGGAGGAATCAAAGAAAGCAAGATGTGAAAATGAGAAGAAGAATGAACTTTTAACCCATTTAAACCTCGAAATCGGGTTAATGCAGCTTCATGCGCACTGTCCATCATGTGATTGTAAATCCATAACCTTATATCGGAATGCAACAAAACTTCACACTGCACTCGTTAGGTGGCCAAGAGCCCAAATTATTTTTTTTTGGGAAAAAAAATGCATATAGACCCCTGGTACGAAGTCTAGCGTTTGAAAGGAAAGTGGCTCCAGACACTAGCCAGAGGTCTACATGCATTTTTTTCCAAAAAAAAAAAGGCTCTTGGCCACCTAATGAGTGGACGTGTAATGTTTCATCACATTCCGATACAGTTTAGCATTTTGAAAAATATCTCACACCAAAATTATGGATGGATTGATAATCACGAAATTAACATCGTGACTACTAGTCCTTAGAAACTTCGCACCACATAGACTATATAGAGGCATTAGGAGTAAATTCTGCAATAAGAAATAGCAAATTTTTATATGTTTTTCCTATTGAAATTGGTATTGCTAGCAAAAACTGAGTAAGAGTTGGAAATATAACGAAGATGCACAATCAAAGTTGAGAGCGAAGGACAAGAGTAAAAATTTAATTTATATTTTAAGGGCGCGTACAATAGTTTTGCACTGGGACATAGTCATATGTCCAATGCATGAGGAGAATACTATGCCAAAAAAGATGACATTACAAATTGTGTTTATTCCATTGGAATGAATGCATCCTTCACTGCTTGAAGATTTCTTACAAGTTGGAAGTCCTTGGGAGTTATATTGATGCACTTCGCATGTATTACACAATACTGAGCATCAACCATCAAGTCAACTAAAAAGGCTTGTGCAACACAATGTAGAGCATAAAGACATTCTTTTGTAAAGAGATCAGTTCTGTCCTGACCTTGTGCCAAAAACCACCTCCTACTTTCTGTGCGGTAGAGGTCTTGCACAATCTTATGAACAAGTCTTGAGAAGCTCGCATTCGGAATGATGAGATCAAAAGAGTGTTGATATCTTTTTGTTTCTCTCAGGCCACTGTACATGGATTCCACTTGCGTTTCTTGTGGGATGTTGAGGAGGAATCTTGTGAGGGCGGCTTGAGGAAGCTGGGTTAGGTTGAGAAGGGGTTGCATCTGAGCTAGTAGATGCTCCAAGGGACCGAACACAATATGGGGCTCTAAGCGGAAGCTTATTTGGAACTACCTTAGGCCTAGCCATCATTCTTGCACAAGAGATGTGAGAACTCAATGAATAAGATAGAAAGTAAAACCCTCTTTTATATAACCCTAAACTGTAAGACTCATTCACATAGATGTATACTCTCTCTTTCTCTCTTAAACTATGAATTGCATTCACATTGAACACATTGCTCATCTTACTATCTTATCTCTCTTTGAATCTATTTGCTGCCTTGTCGAAGCCTTGTTTCTAGTCACTTTGCATGGTTTTCTTTGGCACTTGAGGCTTCATAACACACTCTTTTAGTGACATGACGTGATTCCATCATGTTTGCAACCCAATTCATCAGCACTTTCATTTGCTCTCTTTTGCGAGAGTTTAATTTCATCCGCTACTATAATCCTATACCACCAAGATAGCAATTGGATCATTGGATTGCTGCCATTCACCCCTCCATTAGGATCGGTTTTTCTTTGGTATACACCACATGCGCTATCCAATGTGAATTTTCCATCCCTTGTGTGGACAAACTTTGATGCTTTCCTTTTCTGCAAAATATGGCCCATGTGCCTCAAGGATATGCTACAAAGACACATATCACACATGAGTAAAACTATGCTCAATAGTTTATACAATTCATACAATTTTAAGATATTAACTTAGTATGTACCATGTGATGTGTGATAGAGCTTTTGCCCCACGCTTCCACCATGTTTTCGTAGAAGCTATGCACATCATTGATAAATTCTTGCTTATCTTCATTGTTAAACACCATCTTGCAAAGTAAGAGAGCCAATTTGTTAGGACTTATCCAAACCTTAGCTTTGGCCAACCTTGTTTTTCCTCCATTACTTCGATCAGGAACTACAAAATATAACTTTTTCCACCCATCATAGTCATGTGACGGCCTATGAACCATGACATTCCCTTCCTCATTGATGGGTGGTGAGAGAAACTTCCTAGCCTTTGCTCCTTCAAAGCAAGGCTCTTTTGGTAAGCTACCAAATTTTCCAGATCTCTTTTCATCTTTTTCAAGAATCACTTAATGCTTATGTAGCCCAATTTTTGATAGCACTCACTCCACATTCCTACACATTGCAATGGCTTCTTTTTCTGGTTGCATTCTATAAGCAAATCAAATATATTCATATACAAGTTTCTCTATGATTCTAACAAAAGCATATAATGAAAAAATGTAAATCTAATCCAATGGAATGTTGAAGATGGGCTTCCAAGTGGGATCTTCTCTATTGTGTGTCGGTCCATCACTTATCACCCTTTGCCAGTTCTTCTTTTTGTCCTTTCCTTCCATCCTCTCTGTCAAGCAATTTAGACATGGATTCTTTGTATTTGCACCATTAGAGATTCCACACATGCATTTTAAAGTTTTCAAGTCTCCTACAAGATGCCATTAACCAAGTATTGACCATACCCTTCAATTGAGAGCATCTCACCATGTTCCTGATTATCAATGATGCTTGGAATGCTTGTGTGCATAAAGGACAGTTGCAACACCTCAAATGTTTCCTTAGGAACTTCCAATGCACTGAGCCACCACACATGATGCTCGAATTGAACACTAAAGTTCCTTGGGTTATTCTTGTCGAATTTTCAAGCTCTATTCATTAGGGTTACACTAACTCTTTCAAGATTTACTACTTTGATGACCTCACTTTCATCTACTTTTATAACAAACTACAATTCACCATAACATTCCTCAACCGACATATTGTAGTACATCACCATTGCCCATTGCAGCTTGTACAAATCTAAATTGTAATTATTGAGTTCGGTGAACTTCACCTCATATGCATTTTTGGTCCCAACCTTTAGTGTTTCCATGCATTAAACATGCATGGGATCTCCTATCAGCTCCAAAACCTTTGTATTAAGTTGTCATCCTGCCTCTATTAACTTTGAAGGTTGAGGAAGAGGCACGATTCTATTTCTCTTCAACACATGACCAAACCCAGCCTTCACACCTTTGAATATCTTTGAGTAAGTCATTGTGCTAATACCGGCCCTGTCACAAATGGATTATGCATCCACAGCTGAGAACTCATTTGATACATCTTTTAATGTGCACTCAATCACCTTTTCCTTTATAGCCTTAAACTTAGGATTGCTCAAAGCATTTTTTAATGTACTTGCCTTCAGCAATCTACTAATACATGATCCAACCTCAACCTCACCTAGGTTCTCATTTTGAGCTACCTTACATGCTTTGATACGGTGCTTCCACTGATCGCTATTCACAATTAGCTCATTGATTGGCTTCTTCTTTTGTTTGTGCTCATGTGTTAGCTTGCTGTTGATCTTTCTCAGGTCGTCCAATTGTGCCTTTGCCTCCTCATATGAGATACCAGTGTCATGGATAGTGCCTTGCATTGAAATAATTTGATTGTTTTGTTGAATTATAGTGACATTCAGCTGTACCACTTGTCCTGTGAGCTGTTGTATATGAAGTTGATGTGCAACGATCACATCATAACAATTTTTAATGGTTGCTTAGCAAGTTGTAAATACTTTGAATGCCTAATCATTGAGCCACCTAGTATAACCGAGCAACCCATTTTCACCCTCACACACATACTTCAGCAAATTTGCGATTCCTGAGAAAGTTGGAGGTCTATTGTTTAAGGGGTCAATTGGGTAGATTCCCCCATCAACCCACAAGTCCACATGTTTCAATCCCATTTGCCTATAATTCTGCAAAACTTGAGGGTCGACACTGGTGCAGTGGGTTCTTTTGAATAATGGATCGTATCCAATCACTACCTCAATATGTAGCTCCTTCTTTCTTGTATTCATTTTACTATTAATAGAAACATTGAGTCTACTTGGTTGTCACAAGAGGTAGAGTGGAGGTGCACAGAGAAGTACACAAAGGTACCAAGGAAAAGGAGGGTGTAAGTAATTCACTATGTTAATGAAGGTTGCATAAACATAGAGAAGAGATCACAACAGAGCCATGAGAGAGTATAGATATGGAGAAAAAAAGCTCAGAGGATAGGGATGTCCAAGACTTTTCATATTTTAGACATTTCTATTTTACCTCCAAAAACATTTCTAAAAAACATGAAATTTGACCTGTTTGTTTGTTTTTTGACCAAAAGCTAGAATATAAAAAATCCCCAAAATATCTTAAAAAGAACTTTTGAAATTTCATTTTTCTTCTCGATTAAAAAATCAATTACCTCATATCTACTAATCATTTTGCATTGAAAACAAAGCACCATACTCCCGTAACTAACTCTTTTTTTAATATATAATTTGGTTGAAAAAGACTTCTTGAATGAGGAGAGAGAAGGAATCTCAGTATATCTTGTAGATAATATAAAAAAGGTAAAACAAGATTGCAAAAGTGGAGAGAGAAGAGGATTATTTTACTATTCTTCTCTCCTCTTTTCCTTGTTTTAAGAAGGAGAGGAGGGGGCTAAAAGGCCCATTTGTGAGTTCATTTTTTTCCTAATGTGGCGATCAAGTCATCTACGTAAATGACAAAAATGTATAACCTGTCTTCTTAGTGAATAGACTATGATATGCATTTTCTATTTGAAATCCAAGTTTCTCTAGATAAGAGTTGATCCTAGAATTCCATACTCTCGGTGCCTACTTCAAATCATAAAGTGCATTTTTCAACCTATAACACACATGATTTGAATAATCTAGATGTGCATAACCCTCAGGTTATTCCATATACGCTTTCTCAATCAGATCCCCATTCAAAAATGCATTTTTGGCATCCATCTACCAAAGCTTCCATCCCTTAGATGCTATCATCGTTACCATAGTTGTTATTTTAGCAACTGGGTTGAAATTTTCCTCATAACAAGGCCATATTGCACATAGCTTTAGCAACAAAGTGTGTTTTGTATCTCTCCAAAGATCCATCTACTTTGCATTTCACTGTAAACTCATTTACAGCCAAGGGATGTTTTGTATTCATGCAATTTGACCAAATCTAAGTGTCATTTTCAGCCAATGCAACTATAATACTTCCATGTAATTAAAAATTAGTTGGTTAGTTTGAAAGTTAGTTAGTCAATTAATAAGTTAGTAAGGTTACTAACTAAAGTAAAAAATACTAACATTAATAACTAACCAATTTTATTTAATAAAAAAATAAAAAAATTGAGAGTCATAATCCGACATTTTTCTTAGATTGACAATGACTGTAGCCACCCTTCACAGAAGTTACAACGTGAATAAGAGCTATGATCCATAGTAATCACTAGTATTAATGTGTGTAGTATGGATGGTCCAAAAATATTAGATTTTTAGAAAAAACTAGCATATTTTAGATATTACTTATTGTAAATATCCTAAAAAGCTATGGAGATTTCTAGAATAGGATGTCATGTAAAAAAAAGTAAGTGGTTTTTAAAGCTTGTTTTGGAGATTTAATGCAAAAAGTAAAAGGATTGGCAAAATCGTGTACGTCGCAATCGTAGTTTACAAGCAGCAAACAACACTTCGAACATGAAGAAGAATGAGTGATCTAGAAGATTTCTAATCAAGTGTCTTGGGGTTTTACCCTCCTTTCAGAGCCAATGAAACTATCAGAATTGTGATTTGAGCATTAGATTGTTGATTTTTTCAAAATCCCCTCCATAAAGAGCTCTTCTTCTTAGCCACAATCCTTTTTCTCTTGTTTAGCTATAAATATGAGGCATGGGCAACAATCAGAGAAGCATAAGGAGACCCTGAGAGGCTACAAGAGAGAGGTAGAGAGAGGGAGGTAGAAGGATACCCCTCCAAGAGATTGCGAGAAGGAGCTTCAGAGAGAGAGAGAGAGAGAGAGAGAGAGAGAGAGAGAGAGAGAGAGAGAGAGAGAGAGAGAGGTTACCCCGAGAGGTTGCGAGGGAGAGAGTTAGCTCAATTCCCCCTATCTCGGTCTTCAACTAAGCCATCTTCTCTTACGCTCTCCCATCTCAAATCCATTCCTCCTTTATCTCTCAAATCCACTTGCAAACTATGGGCCCTAAGTGAAAGATCTCTCTACACGCTGAAACTCTCACCACAAACAACGGGACCACTAACCAAGGGACTACAACTACAGGAAATACATCTCTTATGAATCAGGTGCACCATGTTGTATTAGGGAAAAGAATGTTGTAAAAAAGAATGTTTACATTAATTATCGCAACTTAATTGAGCATGTTTTATGATAATGAGCATACTAGGAAAATTTTGTTCATCGTATTCATCTCAGGTGATCGATTAAAATTGCACTTAGAAGCCATTAAATTGCACATATTTTGCATGAAAATTTCGTGATAATATATATATGAAAAGTTTCAAGAATACGCATTAAACTACAATTAAGCTAGATAGGTTTTATGCATCCGCATTTGTTTTCTTGGTTGAAATAATAGGAAATCCGATTACATCTCACAAAACATAGATTGAACTTGTAATAGAATACGTAGGCTTCCTAGGAAGTTGAAAGAATTTCAAACCCTAAAGAGTCGAAGGATTCTTCTCAAGGCCCATCTTGCTTGAAGTTGAAAGGGATTCAAAGTCCTTAAGTAACTATATGAATTATGTGACAAATCCTAGTTCAAATAAATACAAAAGGTTTCTTTGTAGGGAAGCCAATGTTCCAAATTGCGGTCATTGCAAGGATACTCCTTCATTCAAAAGAATGAGAAAATTAAATTGGTTTATCTCTGGAAATCTTGAACAATAACAGGAATAAAGCTGAGACTAGATGCTATCACATCAAATCAAAATTTCCTTCGGCAGAGAGAATAAAGAATTGTCTAGTACATATTGTGCACTTCTGCTTGTGTTTGTACTTAGAAACACCTATTTGGAAAATGAGTCATCTAACAAAGGAAGTGATAAGAAAAAAATCTTTCAAATTGGATTCAAGTTGAAACACTTGGGAAAGGCGTATTGAGTATCCCTAGCTAGCTGCCAACCCTATCCAAGGGGGTTTTTAATAGCCATGTCAGGAATGTGGACCAAACCCATCATGAGAGGTCTCTTCGTGTAGAAACATCTGTTTGTAGGAGGATGCTCGGGTGCTAAGGAGATCTGGCTGTAAATCCCCTGCCTCGGAGTCCTACTCAAATGGTCCATGTAACTTGGGAAGGAATCTCGAGGCCATGTTACTAGTGCAAGGGTGAAAGCTTAGAGGAAAATAAGACACATCCTTATGAATTGCGAGAATCGTCCCATGGATAGGATTTGTATCTCAATCGAAATTTTAATATAAAGTTTACTTTCAAGGAATTTGTCTAATATGTTTTCATTTTATTGCATAAAATTACGTAAATGAACATGTGACTAATGGGTTAATTAAGGAAGCTGCTTGTATGTGTTACTACTAATGTGCCCTTAGGTAAGTAGGAAACTAAAGCTATCAAGGGAAGTGGGTGGGCGGAACCCTTGATGGTGGGTCCGCAGGGTGGTCCCAGAGAACTAGGAGGCTTCTCAACATTCAAATTGTGATGATGTATTGACCTTAGATAATGTAGGGTAGAACCCTGACTCATATTGTTTTAGGGGACCAGAATGGGACTTTACCCTACGGGTAGAGAGGTTGAGCGATGCATCCCTCTTGTTTCCCATTCTCTTTGAACCAAGTGCAATATGAGTCCACCTCGGTTTAGATGCTCTGCGCAAAGTAGATCGATGCTAAAAGGTTGTAGAATGAGTTGACCATTAGAAACCTAGAAAGATTCGGATCGATCCTAATATGGCTAGCCATTACGTTTCATTGCAAAGTAGACTTGGGAGTTGCTAACCGACAAACCCCATGACATTCCGTGGGAGTGCCAGGTAGCATCTTTTAGATCTCGATGGACTACTAAAACGTGTCGCGACCATGGGGAATTCACTAGTAGTAATAAGGAGACATCACCTACGTGCAAGAAATATATGAAAATACCCCTTATCTACCCCCTATTTAAGGGACCTTACCTTATAAAATGTACCTTCCTTCCCTTAGATAACCCTCCTCCCTTACACTCATGTGGTACCATACGGTAAACCCTAGTGGACCCCCTGGGGTTGCGACCTAGGCACATTACAACAACATACTTTTCATCCATAGTTGCACACCCATTTTCATTAATAACTGCTTCATTGAGCTTTGTCAGCTCTGTATGACTGATTACTTTTGTCATGTAAGAAAAGTGTTTGGCTAAATATTCACTATAAGTCAGTCTATCAATTGGCTTTATGACTCTCTCTGACCTTCTCAACTACAGTGCATTATGAGATTCCCTCTCATGAGGTGATATATACTTGTTTTGCCTAACTCCATGTGTAGTAACTGATGGTATACCAAGTTTACTATCTATTCAGTTGTCACTCCCATGTGATATATACTTGTTTTGCCTAACTCCATGTGTAGTAGTTGATGGTATACCAAGTTTACTGTCTATTAAGTTGTCATTCCCATGTGACTCATAGCTAGAAGTAAGTGGTGCAATAACATATTCAAATATCTTTACTTTGCATTTATCTAATCTCCCCCTCATTGACATATCGGTATTAATGGACATAGAACCATGAGTGCACAAGGAGCCTATAGTAGAAGGCATTTCACATGTAGGCCCACTAACAGTAGTATTATCTAAAGGATAAATTTTAGCATCAGTGTTTTCTTCTAGTCCATAAAAAATAACCACATTTTGACTGCCATACAAAGAAGAAGCTAACTCATCAAACACAATATCTTTGCCAACCAATGTCTCACGTGTAGAAGGATTGTAGCATTTGTATGCTTTTTTGTCCCATGCGTAACAAATACAAACTTGACTAACTTTGAATCTAGTTCCTTCCTTTTATCATCTGATATATGCACATAGGCAATACATCCAAAGACTTTTAAATAGTTGATATTAGGTTTATGTCCATACAGTTTGTCATGAGGTGTAATGTCATAAGTATCACCTATAGGAGTCCTATTCAAAACATACATTACAGTGACAATTACTTCAATCCATTGGTAAATTCTTCTCATTCAACATAGCTCTTGCATCTTCCATAAGTACTTTACTTTTCCTCTCTATTGCATCATTCTATCGCAGTGTATAGCTATATGTAAGCTACCTTTTGATTCCATGCTTAGCCAAAAACCTATCAAATTCATGAGAGACATATTCATCTCCTCCATATGATATCAAGCAAGAGATATAAGACCCAAACTCTTTTTCAGTATGACCTTTGAATTCTTTAAAGACATCTAGCACTTCATCCTTGTGCTTCAAAATATACAGCCCAATGTACCTGCAATGAAAGATACATAATACCTTGCATCACTAAATGATACATTATGTGTCAGACCCCAAACATCTGAGTGCACTAATTGCAATGTTTTAGTGTTGTTCTTGGCATGTCTCTAAGAAATGAAAACCTTGCTCTCTTTCCAAACTAACAAGTTGAGCATACATGTCCTAAGTCCATATACTTAAATCGTAAAAGGCCAAGTACGATCTCTTTTTGTTGCATAGTTTTCAGTCATTGTATATTAACATGCCCAATGTGCTTATGCCATATTTTAACATATTTGATTACTCCACTATCATATGCAAACATGGCTACCTTTAGTTCAAGAATAATAACATCGAAGGTAAACATACAACCATCCCTTTTTCCTTTTGCAGTCAGCTTGCAACCATTTCCATATTCTTCAATATAACCAATGTCTCTATTGAATCTAACTTGCAGATTCTTCTTGACCACTTGTCCAACAAACAACAAATTTTTAGTGATAGATGATACATGTAGAACATCATAGAGACTCTTTTTCTTCCCATCATGCATGATCAATGGTACAACACCTATATTCTTAATGTCATGATGTGTATCGTCACATCTACATACATAGCTATAAGAGCATATAGTCATCTCATTAAACCACTCTCCATGCGAGGTCATATAATTTGAGGCACGTGAGTTCATGTACCACTTTTCATCAGCCTTTCCTTGATTAGGTATATCCTTCAATACATGTGTCATGGCAAACAACCTATCTAATGGATCATCAGTAGCATCACTAGAGGATGCATTGTTACCATATTGTCTGCCCTTAGCTTTCATATCAATCTACTTCTTATGAGATTCTTTTGCTATATGTTCACTTCCACAATAATAACAATCTTTGTCTCTATTTAACTGTTCATTAGACTACTACCAACCACCTCTACCTTTTGGTGATCTCCCCCTACCTCTAAAAGATCCAGATCCTCTATAACTTGTACATTTTGATTGTTCCAAGCATTTTATTGCTATTGCTCATAGTTATTTTCGATGTCACCATGACCTTGATAGGCTCCTCGAGCTGCCCTACCACCTCTAGCTCTCTGACTAGAGTAAAAGATAGTATCTCTACTTTGAGAGGTACTTGAACCTATATTCAATCCAAGCTTTACTTCTTCATGTAGCAACAATGCAAGTAACTCATCCCAATCAGGGGGTTCCAATCTTTATAGATGTGCCAAAGGTTTTGTACTCTTTACCCAAACCATTCAAGGTAACTGTAACCTTATCATTATCATTGACCTTTGATCCAATAGAAGCAAGCTAATCAGTAATAGTTTTAATTTCAATGGTGTAAGCATGTATACTTATGCCATTTCTAATCATGTTATTAAACTACTGCTTAAGCTAAATTTTCCTTGCATGTGTTACATTCCCATAAATTTTCATAAGAATCTCCCATACATTCTTTGGAGACTGACAATCAATGATTTGCATGGCCTTAGCATCTGATATGCATAATAAGAACCAATGTAAGACTTTACTCACTCTTTCTATCCACTGTCTATGAGCTTTGTGATGCTCAAGTGTTGGATTTCTATTTGGTAGTTTTGGTTCAGCTTTATCTCTAAAATACATAAGTCCTAATAACCTCTTCCAACAAGAAAGTTCTATATTCTAAACTTCCACAAGGCGAAATTCTTATTGTCCAATTTCTCCCCCACAATCTGGGTAATATTATTTATACTTGTTGCATTTGCCACCATGATGCTGCAGTCAACTATACATAGTAGTAAAGTGGATGTCCATAGTAATGCCTTCAATAGTTTGCAAAGACCTATCATGGTTTACTAACTATATCCACAAATATTTTACAACCAAGATTCCAACAAGTGTCAACTACTAAAGACATATAAGATTAAGTAAGCTGGTTGTAGTTCAATGTAGCTCATTATGAGCATGCATTTACTGCTCAGAATGACATAAAAGAGATGTATATGTCATAGCCCAATATCAATTCAATCAAGCTCCAAAATATCAAATGCAACTCAGATTTGCAGCTTAAAGCATTCCATAAACATCCATGTATGTGTATATGACAACTAAGGTATTAATATATCCAATGGACATGATCCAATGTCATCAAACTGATTTATACATAACCTATCCCAAATAAGTGCTAGTTGTATATTGTATTACAACAGTAAAATGATAGTTAAAACTAAGTAGAATGCAAGCTCAAATCAATCCAAAAGCATCTTAAGACATCACGATAGTATCCCAACTTCAACACATGTTCATATAAGCATCGATAGTTGCATATATATCATGCAAACACGAAGGAGATCCTTTCCAAGAATAATAACTAGTATAAGACCTACTATAACCAGTACCAAAGTAGCTCTAAACTTAGCAAATAATTCTCAAGGCATCAGACATTACAATATAGAAGCATCTGGAGCATGCAAAGAGTAAATTTGCAGTCATGACTATTAAGCATAGTTCAATGTCTTTAGCCCTCAACTAGTGAGATATAGTAGCAAAATATCGCCTAGGAGCTCCAATACATAAATATATTCATCATCCATAAGCATTCTTAAGCGTTTACAAAATATATTGCTGATATCTCAAGCCAAAATGAGAGTACTTTCCACTACAATAAACAACTAGTCTGCATATGTCTGTGTTGAATATCTCATAATCCGTGCAAAATTTGGAAAAACTTTCTTCTGCAAAGTTATAGATCATGTCTAAAAAGGTGAGATCTACCAGCAATTTTTCCAAAATTCATTTTTGCAGTAAGATATAGCTTCTACTAAAAAAAGGGTTGTTGCAGGATTTCTCATAGACTCTAAGTTCACAGACTAAAGATCAAGTCTAGTTTCATAGCTCTAGCTCTTGCAAAGTCGAGCTCTGATACCATGTTTAAAGAGAGGGGAAGAGATAGACAAAGAATGGAGTTGTCAAGTCAAAGGGCAGTGAACTCTCATCTTCTTTATTATTCCAAAGATGTAAAATAACATACAACAATAACTAAGTCACACACTATAGTGAAGAGATAGGTCAATAAACTGACCACACATACTAATTGTGGTTAAGTCAAACTGACTCATTTTGTATGTGTAGAGACTAGAATAGTTCTAGTGTCTACTTTTAATGGAAGTGGCTTTTTGGTCATCTTCAAGGAATGACTAATGCATTACATGTGATAGACAGGATGATTATGCATCAAAAGCTTTGTAGAACTTTGTACAAATATCTCTTTCTTTTGGATGATGATGTAAATAGATTATATAGAGCATTTTCAATTTGCTATACTCACTCTTGCAATGAAAAATATAGAGTTATAGCATGCTAGATATGGGCACATGAGCTTTGGTAGCCTTATAACCCATCAATAATATTAGATTATTGATGCCTTGCCTACTTTAGATAATCCCCCTCCCCATGCTTATAAGGGTTGCATTCATGGTAAAATGCATCAGTTTACATTCAAAAATAATGATGTAGTGCATGTTGTCTGAGAATTGTAGCTTATACATAGCCATGTATGTGGTCCCATCTAGACCCGTTCTCTTGGGGGTCATTTTTATTTTGTTACATTTATTGATGACCGCTCTCGGTACACTAGGGTATATAGCTTGAAGACACTATACTTGGGGATAGCCCTTTATTTGGTTTAGTAATCCACTCCAAGAAAGTCCTCTTAGTTACGTGCTCTAGATCTTCCATCAAGTATTCCTCCTTGAGCACCTTCTTGAAATTTTCCCAATTGTTAGCAATGCATGTTGTATCTCTCTAATCCTTGTTTTTATCTCCATAATAACAACCAACTCAAAATTTGTTATCACTTTTTGCTATGAGATCCTACTCAACTCCATCTTTTTTGCATATGTCTTGAGATACTTAGACACATCATGACCTTCAAATTGGTCTACCTTGTTTATCACCGATTGAAGTCCCTTTGTTATAAATTCTTCCATCCTCTCCATGCTTTGTTGTTGTTGCATATACATTATTGCAAACTCCCTAAACATGTGCAATATGTCTTCTTGCTGCACAACACCTTCATCGGTAGCTAGACTCGTCATAGCTTTGAACTCCCACACCGCCTGCTTCACATCGGATATTCATTAAAAATATGTCAATATAATCTATGCATATGTCGAGAAGACACCGAGTCTCTAGCTCTAGGAGTGAATAAGAGTAGTAATGGATAGATAGATGTATAGGGATTGATAGTAGTAAGAGATTCGGTAGATTCTTGTATGAGAGTAGAGATGATGATAGATATTACATATAGTAGAGAGAAATGAGAGATGAAACAAACATGCAAGAGACTAGAGGCTCAAAGTATTCAAAAACCAATCCTTGATTAAGAAAACATGTTCTTCCCTTCACAATGTCTTGTTTCACCCTTCTATACCCAAAAACTTGCACCAAACATAAGCTTCTCCTTTGTTACTCAGATGGAAAACCTAATGGTTTTGTTGGCTTTGAAAGGGTGGTAAAACCATAGGACACCTACACCGAACTCTCTCGGATCGCTCCTCTTTCCTCTTGCCATCCTCTGAAAGTGTTGTTTTGCTTGTTGGGAAGCCATGTCAATTGTCAGAGAAGAGGATCAATAGGATTAAGTGGGCAGGCAAATCAGAGACATGGCCCCCCTTTCCCTTAGGTTCTACTTGCGAGCTCAGTGCTTGCAAGCTTAGGGGTTGCGTCATTGAATAGCAACAAGACACAGAAAGAAAAGTAGGCCAATAGTATAGATTGACATGAGAATGAAGAAGATGTGGCCCACACACCTATTAATGCTACAGGCACCACGTGTAGCACAAGCACAATTATGAAGAAAATGATGTAAAGGATAAAATATTTGAAGAAGAAGAACTAGATAAGGGTTAAAAAAGGCAAAGATGAAGAAGAAGATAGAGAGAAGAAGATGAAGCAGCCACAAAGCATTATCACTTTTTTTAAAAAATAAAAAAAATCTTTCTAAAGTATTAAATCAAATTTGGCTTTGTTTAAAGCATGGTCACACACACAAAGAAAAAGTGACTTGTAATTGCCTTCATGATTCACATTTATATCATAGGTCATTGTACCTGAGATATATAGCTCAAAATGATAATTTGTATTCACCCATCACATGAGGCTACTCCTACTTGAGCCGCATAGAGCTAAAAAATGGTTGTTTATATACATGTAAATCTTGATATGTATTCGAGCTATATTGCATAAGAATTGGCTTATATTGGGTCCTCTGCCCAAGATTGAGATCTCAAAAAGAATTTGCGAGTGTGATGGTGTGTAAAGTGTGCATATGGTTGTTGCACATGTGGCTTTGTCATGCCTTTCTTGAACACTATTGTAGTTAAAAAAGATATGTTGTATTCACTCGAGCAAGTGGTGCTCAAACGAATATTGTACATGCACATAAAGCATGCATATGGTAGACTAGATGTGTCTAGCCATGTAAACACTCCAATATAGCATTGAGGGGGAGTGTTGAAATATTAAGGGGTAGCAATTACAATTTTGCAATGCTACATTGGATGGGTGAAAGATTGAGGGCAACACCTTGCTTAAGAGGGGGTGTTGAGAATGTAAGCTTCGGTGTTTGCAGGTGTGTATAGGTGAAAGCACTCTCATGTGCTTAAGATGATACGGTGCATGAATATGGATGAGAGATGTGGAGCAAAGTGTGCCACACATGGCACACATGTAAAGTGTGGATTGTATGGTGTCACATGGGGACATACATAGAAAGTGTGAGGGATCATTGATGGAGCATCTCCTCTGTTATATATGTAACTAGCTTATGCAATGAAATATAAGAAAGAAAGAATATAAGTTGAGAGTGCATACTATCTCTTCTATGCCATGGAGTTCCTAGTCTACTTTAATCTACCTTGATCATATGCTAATCATATGTATATACCACGATCAACCCCACATTGGGATTCTTGACACCCACCATGCGAATCGTGATAGGACAAGGTTGGTTGCAAAGGGATATATTGAGAAAAAGGGCATTGACTATGAGAAGGCATTTGTTCCTACATCCAAGATTACCACAACTAGATGCATGATTGCTATGGCTGCACATTTTAGTTTGGGTACACATCAATTGAATATAATTACAATATTTTTAATGGATTTTGAAGAGGATGTGCATGTTGCATGATCTCTAGCTGGCTTCACTGTGCAACTCCAAGAGCATAAGGTTTGTGAGCTAAATAAAGCTTTGCATGGCTTAAAAAAAGGCTCTTGTGCTTGATACTCCAAGTTAAATGCATTTTTGACTACATAATGATTCCAAAACAATCCAATTGAACCCACCTTCTACATTAAGAAAGAAGGGGGGATTCAATCATCATCATTCTTTACATAGATGATATAGTATATAAGATATGGGACTGATTCACTATTATTTGGGGATTCAACTCACCCAAAACAAACACGATATTGTTATGTCTCGGTCACAATATGTGAGGAAATTGTTCATTTAGCACCTACTACACTAGCATTTGTGTGTTGGTCCCCCTGCATACTAAACCTTGGATGAGCATTGTGTATATAGATATGTATTGCATGTTTGGGATAGATGAAAACCTATAAGAGTAGCATCCTTAGAAATGGAAAACCTTGCATTGCGTAGCATGATTTCCCCTTTTACATCATTGAGTGGAAATTTGTCTGCACATCTCTCACATATTGGTCCTAGACTTGCCAAAGGTCACTGATGCAGTAGTCACCCTTGCCTCAATATCTCTTCATGCCAACCTTTGGAAGGTGTTCTTGCATGCTCATGCCTTTCTCAGAGAGTAATCATCTGTACATATGAGCCCAATCTCTACTTGTCAAAATAATATTTCAAAAACAAAAAACAAAACAAAACAAACCCATAGAAGTGTTTGTTGCATTTGCAATCATTACATGCCTTGGGGAGTCTATTGCACCACCCTTGGTCTAATGTCTTATCTTCATTGAGGTGACCTCTACGATGACCGAAAAGAAAATATCCACCTCCTTTGTGATCTTGGTAGGCCCCTAGGCAACACAAAGTGTCACCCTGGGTTTGATGCCTAGCCTCTTTGGGATAGGACTTTCTTGGTCTCAGCATATGAGGCTACCTCCCTTCGAAAGCATTTTAGGCCTAAGAGGTAGTGTTGCACAAAATAATTAGGTTTACATTATTTCAATATTATTTGGCTGATTATTGGCTCTTGCTCTCAAAACAACTCGAAGAGCATGGTTCATTCACCAACAATTATGTTAAAAAAGTGAGGACAAAGGCTCTTAAAAAGGAGTGGGCGTGGATCACATTACTCATGCCTTTAATCCTAGACAACCTTTTTGGGTTTACCCTCCTTTATTAGCCTTTCAATTCAGCCTTCGACATCTTGTCGCTATTGCGCTTGGAAAGCTGCCGTCTAGGCATCATCATCGCACGTCAGTCCTCTACATGCTGTCCTTGGACCTTGCTGCCCTTTTCAGCTGATAGTGGTGTTTCTCCGCTTGTTGCAGCCTCGGGCTCACCGCCTTTCCATTCGATTATGGCGAGTTGTACACTGTGTTTTCTCTGCAAACGATAGTGCTTCGTAGCGCCTTTGTTTATCTAATCACTCCCTTTCATCGCACCAACCCACATGGCCTTGGATGCAAGACCCTGTGCGGAAGTTTCTTGAATCTAAGAGTGATCGTTTAAATTGGTAAAAACTTGTAGACGAGTGGCATAAGAGTGATATGTCCCAATGTGAGAGAGGTTGACAAAGAGTCTTTTAGGTACTCGAAGAACCATTGAAGCCTTCTTGCCAAGACGCGTCCCAACCAACCATTGTTGATTTGCCGTTGGCAACATCATTTGCCTGAGCATACAAAATCGCACAAACTACTCAGCTGTGAACCCATCTCAGCTCGGAGATTTCCATTGCCCCAGTGATTTCAATTCACTACACAGCTCAATGGCTCAAAATAGCCAAAGAGTTGCCACTTACAGTGGTAGAGCTTTTGAATTCTCATGTCAATTTAAACACGTTTGTGAGCTTCTACCCACAGGAGTCTCTGCTCATGGATATTGTGCAATTCAGAAACTGTTTCCCTGTCTTGGCTTCTGGTGGATGTATGGGAGAAGGGTTACCTTTGTACTCCTGTCTGGCAAATGTTAAAACCTAATGGAGGCTACTTGTTTGCTAGTCCATGTTGACAGAAAATAGGCTATTCGAAAGCCAGTACTGTTTTCGTTTGTGCTAACACACAGAGAGACACCTAACAAGCCTTAAGCTTAAACGAATGCATGTTTCTCGAAATGCTTGCAAATCTCAAATATGCACTAGTAAATTGTATGGCATTTACCTTGAGGGATCGTTCCAAGCTTCTATTCTGCCTTTTTAAATCAAGAAGCTCTCTTTGTAAGGCTTCAACGTCGTTTCTGAGAACCAGTTGATCACCAGCAAATTCTTTCTCATTCTTGCGTCCTATATCGGTTTCATGCTGCCAGTCCTCTACTTTGCTGTCATCACATTTTTGCGATGCATCTTCTGGACTTATTTCTGAACTTTGAGCACGGGGTGGAGGAGGTGGCGGATTTGTGGCCTCCTTTGGAAGCTGGTATAGAAGCTCCTTTGTTGTTGCAGTTGCGGCGGCATGATCATGATGAGGGTGCTTCCTCAACGCGTCTGAAACTCCGTCGAGCTCAACAAGGGATGTGGTTGTATTCGATGCTTCACTGAAGTGATTGGACGCCATTGCCTGTACACACCAAACAATATACAAATCCAACACCGATTTCAAACGTGGTACGTCGGCAAACGCAGGGTTAGAAAGCACACTGCAAATTCTTCATGTTATGTGATTGAGAGCCTCCGAACGACGCTGCACGGCCTAGACCAAGTGAAGTTTTGAGGAGGACATGCAGCAACGCATTTAAGATATGCTTTTTTTTCAAATTATTCCCCACATGCCGTGGACGGGGGGGGATGCAGCATGCACTCAAGCTAAATAGATTGCCATACCCATAATATAGATACATATCCATCTGTCAAGTCTCAAACTTGCTCTATTAATTCGATGCTTCCCTTCAGCCCTACTCAGAACTGGTCCGAGGAGTAAGATCGAAGTAAACAGAGCTGGAAACTTTCAACGGATTGAGCGCGGGCTCCCAAGGGCCACACAGAAGATGGACAACGTTGTACATCGCGACCCAACAATTACATTCACAGGTAGATGAACAAGGCAAGGATAGACCGTGGCATCCCAAGCCCCAGCAAGGATAAGTAGTTACCAGTGACAACCACGCCACCTTGGCACGAGAAGGTTGCCATTCCCACACACCATAGGAAATACATGTTGTGTTTTCAATACATGAGTGAAAATAACCTCAGCTAACATGACGTAATATACAACTTGAAGCTTAGCATAGGCAATTCCATCTTAGGCACTCAACACATGAGTGGAAGTGATTTGGATGAGGTAAAGGTAATATACTATACGGTGCTTAATATGACATGGCCGGTAATGTGTGCCCAAGCTGCTGCTATAAAGATAACTAGTAGAGAACTTGGTCATGAATGTATGGAGGGTTCCAAGTTTGTAGCTCATGATCCATTTAATGAATATATGTGCGGCAATTTAGAAAATGCTAAGAGATACTCTTGGGATTCACCAAAAGCTTTGTGTGGGGATCCATAACATGGTGTTAGTACTCAATGCCTAGAAATCACAAGACTTATGCCAATTTATTTGGGCTCTCCATTTCCTCTTTGACAAAACCATCAAATTACTCTAAGTTTCTTGAAGATAACTTGGTACTTCCTCTATAAACTCCAGATCAAGAGGAGTTCATCAAGGATCCAAATGGGTAGGCATAGTCCTCATAGTCCAATGGAGTTGGCAACAAGCAATGGCTCCTATCCTTGATGGCAAGAGAAGTTGTTTGATGGGCAAACTATTTGATGGAGAACTAGCAGCCCTCTAAGCAAGGTCTAACTAGTCATAGAAGAATGCACCCCTCTAAACCATAGAGGAGCACTTGAGAAGAAACTATGTAGGAACGATACATGCCTCCAGCTTTTTATTGTCATAATATTTCTTGTTTATCCAATAGCAAGTATACTAAGTCCTCTTGATTGAAAGCAAGTCTATTGTTGCAGTCTCTCAAAAAGTTGAATGCATACTTTATGAAGAGAATTATGGTCTCCCAAGAAAGATGAATGCAAAATTTATAAAGAGAACTCTAGGGACAATGTGTGGGAGAGAGCGCTAAAGGCCAACATGGATACTTAGCTAAAACTCAAAACTTAGTGCGAGTATTACTTTAACCTACCAGGCTTATATCCACATTAGTAAGCATGGCCCTTGGGCTAACCATACAATTATGTTGTTTGTGGATCCCCTATTGGGGGTAAAAGTACATGTGCCTAACGGCATGTGAATTAATTACATTGACAATGCATGTATGCCTATACACTGTAAGTGTTGGGCACCCATTGCTGTCACTTCATTCTTTATTCTTTATTCTTTTAGTGATATTTGAATAAGGGAAGACTGGTTACACATTATGACTATTGGAGTTCCCACACCCTGTGTCTCTTGCTCTTGCTCTCTTACTCCTTCCACCATAGATCTTGCTTTCACTCACATGCTTCCACTTAGGGCTTCTCCCTTCAATTGGTATCAGAACCATTACACTCAAGAGCTTCCTTGGCATTCTTCTCAACTCGTGGTGAATACCTACACCAATTCACTCATGGTAGCCATGGCTTCAACTTGAAGAGGAATCCATTCATGCTCCTCTTCTTCCCAACCTTCTTGCACTTGTGTCAGGGCTTCCAAAGGCTTGCTTCAATACTAGTAAGTGCTTCTTACTCCCTACACGTAGTAGCACTAGTAGCATAACCCTCCTATTAGCCTAGCATGACCTACACCTAATTTAGAAGGCTATTTGGATAGCACATGTGGGTATGCATTGTGCTTTCATTTCTTACATTATGCATGGTGTGTTAAATGATAGTGCTATCTTCAATATTGACAAGTTGGATGGCATAAATTATAGCTATTGGAAGGCACAAATCTGGTAGGTCCTAGTGCAAAAATTACAAATTAAGCCATTGAGACATGAGGGCAAAAAGCCAAAACACTTTGAATATATAGAGGATTGGGGCATATTGGATGAGTTATGTATATCTAAAATCTTCTTACTCTCTAAGCAGGTCTACCATAATGTTGTCTTTGATAGGCAAACCGCTTGGTAGTTATGGAATAAGATTTGTGATGTCTATGATAAGGAGAACCCTACTGCTCATATGTAATGGTTGAAGCAACTCATGGACCTTTGTATGAAGGAAACTTCTTTGTATGCCCACTTCAATGAGTTCCATTTTATTTTTAAACACTTATCTTCACAAGGAATTGAATTTAAGGACAATCTTCCTCCCTTGTTCTTGTTAGTTACATTACTTGATTCATGGGATATATTATGTGTGAAAATATGCCTACTAATGGTCTGAAATCGCAGGAGAGGGTGCGGTGCGCTCTTGAATGAAGAGGTTAATAGAAAGAATGTAGATGCTTCCTATACCTCTCATGCTTTGACAATTAGATGCAATAATGGTAGGAGTGGTAATGACTGTTGTGGAAGAGACTCTCAAAAGTCTCGTTCTCTGTTGCATGGACAGTTTCGCAATAAGTCCCATAGCTGTAAGTCTGCATTGATTTTTCACTATTGTGGGAAGCAGGGTCATATTGGGCACAATGCCATTAAATGCATGATGGTGTAAGGAAAAGAAAAAGGATAAAGTGCATGAAAAGAATGATGATTGTAGCATTGACCCTAGCAAGTCCAACATCAAGATTGAAGAGATTAATATCATGTCGATTGATTCTCATGATGATTACATACTTACTGCTTCTTCTCTTAATGTTTTGGAGTTGATTAATGCCTCATCCACCTATGCTCAGCATTGGCTAATTGATTCAAGGGCTTCATTTCATGTCACCCCTCATCGAGAGTGATTTAGCTTCTACCACAACATGACAAGGTGTGTTACATTGGGTAATAACTTGGCATTAGATATAATTGGTATTGGAGATATCCAGCTACAGTTTCCTTCAGGTAGTATGTTTACTTTGCATGATATATGTCATGTTCTAGCTTTGACTAAAAGCCCTCTTTCAGCTTGATAGTTGGATGATGTAGATTATGTTGTATCTCTTGGTGATTCCTCATGGAAATTTACTCATAGGAATCTTGTCCTGGTACGAGATGCTAAGTTTGGAACTCTTTATCCCCTACTTATATTTGGGTTTATCGACTATGTTTTGACAGTGGCTATTGTACCATATGTATCATTATGGCATCGTCACCTTGGGCATGTGCCATTAAAGGGAATGAAAATGCTTACTTGCTTGTAGTATCATTCACCCCTTGACTATAAGTATCTTGATTCTTGTGATCATTATCTTTATGAAAGTGAATGAAAATGTGTAACATCCCGAAGGCACGCGTGAACTGCCTCAATAAAAGATAATGGAATTGGATAAATGACAATTTTTTAAATTCCCCTTATCCCCCCAACCGATTGACAAGCTAGAGGGGGAGGGGAATAGAAGGAGTGATTAAGCTCCTTGGTGGAGCTTGGAGTGAGGGAGAGCCATGTGTGATGCCATGCAGGGGAGGGAGGATCCCCCTCCCCTCCCCTATTTAAATCAAGGGTGGTGGTCGCTGCCAGGGGAGAAAAGAAAAAAAGAAGATTCTGATGGCCGTCTAACTGCCGTGAGGGAGGGAGAGAGTGACTACATTGCCACGCCATGAAGCCGCTGGCGGACAACCAATGCTGTCAAATTGCAGGGAGGGAGAGAGTGAGGCTCGTGGTGCAAGAATCGGGAGGGAGAGAGAGATTGAGGACGTCATAAGCTGCCATATCAGCCGCCGTTGCCGCCTGCACACCATCACAACAGCCCTGGCCATCGCCACACTGCTCAAGGGGAGCCACCTCCCTCCACGTGGCTCCACATAAATCCTTCCAAGGGGCCTCCTAAGCCCCCTTTTCACACCTTTGCCTATAAGCCCCCTTTCCCCCCTGAAGAAGGCCTTACCTTAAAAGGGCCTTCACACGACCCTTAAGCCTTTTTTTTCCTCCCCCTCAAATTTCCCCCCTTGGAACCCTATAAGCCCCTTTTCCCTCCCAAACCTTGGAGCCCTATAAGCCCTTTCCCCCCAAAGTTTCCTTGAAAGGCCTTAAGCGGTCTTTTAGGTCATTTTTCTTCTCGTATCTTAAATCCTTCTAAAGGCTCCCTAAGGGCCCTTTCCCCCCTCCTGAATTGCCATTAAAGGTACCCTCCTGTGGCCTTAAGGGTACCCCCCCCAACAAGTTTCCTCCCAAGGGCTCCATAAGCCCTTCTCCCCCCCCCCGAAAGTCGACTTGAAGGAGCCTTCATGTGGCCTTAAGTTTTTCCATACAAAAAAAAAATCCTTCTTAAAGCCTTTGTTTCCCCCCCCTCGGGATTCTTCCACCCAATTTCGTGTGAAGTCCACCTAAATCCTTTCCGTGTTCACATACGAAGGAGACGGACAAGATCATAACTCCGCGCCCAAGGCAAAAAGGCTACATTTGTGATGGCTCCTAAGAAAGCCCAAGGCGCAACCATAGGAGGATCGTCTCCTAGCATCCACATGGACATCTCACCCCAAGTCCAGGTTTCCCTTCCTAATTTTTATTTGGTATTGATATAATCGTGCGAGGATAATTGTTGGAAATAGGATACATTTTTTGTCTTAAATGCTTTAGAAAATTAATATGCATTTAGTCCATATTTACAAAAACGGAATTAAGATAGTGCACTCCGTTTAGGCATGGAAGTATAAAATTGCATATCACATTATTAGGCCATATCTTCTTCGCAATAAGTCATCATGGGAAGTGCTAATAACTCATAGGGAATTGCAAGGCATGAAATGATTCTTGCGTTGCATAACCCTAGTCAATTATCGTTTTCCAACATCATAATTACTAGTAAAAGGTTGCTTGTTTAGCGGAAATCTTGTTCGCAAGTTATAGGATGATTAGATGGAATTAGGTTATAACCTAACCTATGCTTGATTTTAAATCGATAAGTTAGGGTTGAAAATCAATTTACGTGTAGACAACGAGTCATGTGTTTATGGAAGTGATAATGTAATTATCTTCAAGAATTAAACAAATTGGCATAAACCTAAACACCAAAACCTGTAGAGTACTCATTTTAGAAAGAGTTAATTCAATTTCAAAGAACTCACTAGGATTTAATATGTGACCTAGTCACACGTATTGCTAAAACCGAAACTCCTATACCCTAAATACTTGCCCATATTCATCGAATGTAGGGACAGTGTAACATACTTAAGAAGTGATCTAGGGTTGTCCCTAAGAATCTTACGCTAAAAACATGGAACTTGGAACCCTATGACTGAAACATCAGCCTAATGTAATCACAAATAGATTGTTTCGTGACTCCATTTGATGAGTAGAATAGTCTCATAGTTCGATGCGACACCTGTGCAACAAGTGCGGAGTCGTATGATCTTGTGATTGGATCACAAGGGAATGGCTAATTCTCGCAATGAGGTTGGCAGGTCCTTACGCAGGTTATCTTGCAAGAGAATGAATAATCATCCTAATATAGTATCTTTCTTGAGTAAAGATAATTGCTTGGAAGCAAAAAACCAGCCGATAAATTGGAATAATCTATGAACTTAAGGTTTGACCAAGTCGGGTTAATAGGGTACGCCCTAACCCAGGATATAGGGGATCTTGCCAAGTCGCAAGTCATCCCGGATCGAGTGCTAGACGCATTCGAAAGGAAGGATTCATTCCTTAGTAATTGGCCAACAATAAACGACCAATGGAAATGTTTGTGCTTGTTACAGATTTAATAGCATTGTTTTGCTTTGTTTGACCAATGAATTAAAGGATAAATGGATATGTAATGCTTCAGGTTGAAGGCCTGAAGGGAGAGACAGCTTCAGTTACCCCCGACTGCCTGCCTGACCCTAACCAAGGGGGTTGTTAACCGTGCCGGGAAGGTGGACCGAACCCACCGTGAGAGGTCTCTCCGTTGAGTGCTACTTGGAGCAGGACGCTTGGGTGCCAGGGGGGGCTCTAGCTGTAAATCCCTCACCTTCCGGGCCTTGCACAAGAGGCTAACGTGACTCGGGATTGGATCCCAAGGCCCGCATACTAGTCTATGGGAAAAAACTTGGATTAGTGATCCCTATGGATTGCTGGATAGCCTTCGGGCGGATTGTGGATAAGCCTACAGGTTGGACTTTATGTATTTCAAAGATAAATATGATAACCTATTAAAAAGGAACTTGTTTGTCATTGCTTTTCTATGTCAAGTGATATGGTTACGTGAAGGGACTAGTGCCTAACGAGCTAATTAAGGAAGTTGATTGATACATGTCCAACTAAATGTGTTAGGTAATTAAATAACTAAAACAACGTGAGAAAAGTGTAGAGGATGGGCCATAGGTCCGTCCTACGGATGGGTGGTCCCAGTTGGCTGGGAACTTTTCTCAAAATCACGATGGACAGCAGGAAGTTCGTCAAAGAATACGAACAACAAAAGCGTTGACCTAGAGTTATAATTAATCCCGATTTACGTTGTTTTAAGGGAACGGAATGGGACTATGCCTTATGCCAGAGAGGTTGAGCTTCGCGTCACTCTCATTTCCCATTCTCCTTGAACCAAGTGCAGCATGAATCCACTTCGGATCTAGCGTTTCTACGTAAAATAGTTCGCTTGGGTTCGATGTTAGTTGCCGTTAGGAAATGACCAATAGGAAGACCCTAATTTAGGTCGGCGGTCCTAAGTGGGAACGGCCGGAATACTTCCGCTACGTGGCAGACTCGGAGACTCCTAGATCACAAACCCCGTAACATTCCATGGGAGTGCCGGGCAGAGCCTTCTAGATATACTTTCCGATGAATTGCTAAGACGTGTCTTGAAGATAATAGGTGGACATGTTACAGTTGGTATCAGAGCGAACCAATGAAGGATTTGTTTTTTTATGAAATCTTAATAAGATAAAGTAAAGCAAATGTTGCTGTCCAAACATTTCCTTACTTTCAAGGCTGTCTTGTAGAATTATGAAGCATGGAACAAGTTCTTAGTATTCCAATTCATGTTTATGACTGCGATGCATTCCCCTAATTATCGACAAAGGGTTGAGATGATGAACATCCTAGAGCGAATCTATAATCCATCGCCTTTGTACATGGAATGAAGATGGACGGGTGCCTCAGGAATCTACTATATAGGCGCCCACGAGTTTGCTTACCTACAAACCAACCTAAAGAGGATCAAGTGGTTGGAAGACCTGAAAGTCGTGAAGCTGTGCATTTTTGTGGAAGCTCACGTAAACTCAACTTTACATATTCGAGGTCGAAGGGTTGAGATGAACTCATATCTATATGAGGAAGTAACCCGTGTGATCCCCGCCGACAAGATTAAAGTGTTGGGGCGCCATGAGAATAATGGGTTCCAAAGGAAAGGATACCCTCAACTTCCAATGACTTATCGATTCCTGAAGATCCATGACCCGAAACCATACTATTATACAGTTTCTGTAGATAAATGTAATACAACATTATTCTCCCCAAACTAAATGTAACAGTTGGCTTATCATCACAAGAAATGCTGTATTCCGAAAGGGCTATGCCCATATAAATACAAATAAGACTTCTTTTTAACAATGTCTGATTGTGCATAAGAATTGAGTAGTTAGATTGCTTGGGTGAGAGCGGAATTGAAGATGTAATATAAATCAATAACGATTATCGTGTAATAACATTAAGAAACCTTTATCTAGGTACAACCCTAGGTACAGGTTCCTAGTTCGCCTCCTACATCAAGTACTGCTGTAATCCAGGAGAAGAAGTTTCTTCTCAAGCAGATTAAGATGCCCGAGTTTGATGGGAGAGGCAGGTCCGTTCAAGCAGATGCTGAAATTTGGATTGAATCCGTGGAGGATTACTTCGAAGCAGCCGGTACTGCACCCGCCAATCAGGCTATGGTCGCCAAGCTAAAGCTCACCGGTGAAGCCAGGCTTTGGTGGAAGCAATGGTGCAAGGATCAAGGGATCACTGAAGGATCCATTACCTGGGAGAAGTTGAAGAAAGCCGTGCAGGGAAGATATTTACCACCTGCATATCGCACACAGAAAATGAACGAGTTCTACGAGCTAAAACAGTTGGGACTCACCCTTGATGCATACTATTCTAAATTTGTCTCACTTCTTAAGTATGTGCCACAGATGGACATGACACAGCAGGTATCCAAATTTTGTGCTGGTTCAAATCCCCCAGTAAATACCCGTCTTGAATCTATGTGTCCATCAGATCTTCAGGACACACTCATTAGATCTGGCCCTATAATTCAGGAGGTGCAGGCTAGACCAAAGGGCAACAAAGCTTGGTCTTATAATGACCCGAATAGAGGAGCATTTAGGCCTCAGATGAAGAGAGTTCAAGGTCAGAGTCAGGGACAAAGAAAGAAAGCAAGAACTAATAACGCCAACAACTTTGTTTTTACTCAAAGCAATGGCCGAAACCTCCGTTGTTTCCACTGCAACGAGCCTGGTCACTTCAAGAGGCAATGTCCCAAACTTGGAGGAGGACATCCCCAAGCATCTTTCCAAGGAATGGGACGTGGTCAAGGAGCCGCTACCCGAGGCAGAGGAAGAACCGCCTGCGTTGCCAATAGGAAAATGTGCGAAGAAGAAGAAGATCCGACCATGGAAGCAGATTTTGAAAGGGCGACAGTCCATGCCGCTCTACACAAGAAAGGCCGGAATCGCCAGTTCTCAGTGATTCAGACACCATCGAGCTATCAAGGTAAAGGTTTCAAGACCTTGATTGATTGTGGCAGTACACATTCCTTTATCTCACCAGCTTGTGCAAAAAGATTAGGAATAGCCACAGTAGAAGCACCTATTTTGCTTGTGGAATTGGCAAATGGTCGTGAGGTTACTTGTACCAGGCAAATTGCTAAGGTGGAATTCTTTCTGGGAGGAAAGAAGACTTCGGTCAAATTCAGAGTCATGAGTTTAGGTATCCATGAGTGCCTACTCGGAATGGATTGGCTTAAGCCTAACGACGCCCACATTCATTGTGGGAAGGGCCAAGTTTCCTTTCGGAACTTTGAAAGGGAATTAGTCACAACTCAAGGTGAGGCTGGAGTGCCAAAAATCCAATTGGCCAAAGCATCTCAGATCATAAAAGGAGTCAGGAAAGGATTACCTGTCTACTTGATTAAGCTCAACAAGTTAGATCAGAAGCAAGAGTCTAATGAAGGACCTTCTTGGCTAAAGGAATACGCGGACGTATTCCCTGAAGAGTTGACAGAACTCCCGTCTCAAAGAGAAGTGGATCATGAGATTAAGCTAGTACCAGGAGCTGCGCCAATTGCAAAGAGACCTTATAGAATGTCCATACCACAAGCAATTGAGTTGAAGGAACAACTCAAGCTGCAACTGCTAGATCAGGGCTACATCCGCCCTAGCAGTTCACCATGGGGAGCTCTAATACTGTTCCAGAAAAAGAAAGATGAAACAGTTCGACTATGTATTGATTACAGGGGGTTGAATCAATCGACTATCAAAAACAAGTATCCTATTCCTAGAATAGATGAGCTTCTTGATCGTCTTCAGGGTGCAAAGATATTCTCCAAGATTGATCTCAGGTCGGGTTACTATTAGATAAGGATCAAGGAAGAAGATATCCCAAAGACGGCCTTCAACACAAGATATGGGCACTTTGAGTTCCTAGTTATGTCATTCGGGCTTACGAATGCACCTGCCACCTTCAACAGGTTAATGCAGGATATTTTTAGGCCATGTCTTGATGACTTCATGCTCATCTTCTTCGACGACACTTTAGTTTATTGTAAACATGAAGAAGATCATGAGACCCAACTTCTGATTGTCCTTGAGACAATGAGGTCACATAAGTTGTATTCCAAGATGAAGAAGGGTGCATTCTTCAAACATTAGATTGAATATCTGGGATTCATCGTATCAACAGAAGGAATCTCAATGGACCCAGCCCCAGAGATGTGCTCGAATGGCCAATACCAACATCTGTCAAAGAAATACGCAGCTTTCTTGGATTGACAAGATGGTATAGGGTCTTCATAAAAAACTATGCTTTGATTGCAACACCTCTGACAGACTTACTAAAGAAGCAAACATCCATTACATGGTCAACTCCTGAACAAACTAGCTTCGATAGATTGAAGCAAAGTTTGGTATCAGCACCTATCCTAAAGCTTCCAGACCTCAGTAAGGAGTTTGAGGTAGTAACTGATGCTAGCACACTTGCCTTGGGATGTGTGCTCATGCAAGAAGGTCACCTGGTAGCTTACTCTTCAAGGAAACTGAAGAGTCATGAGAAGAATTATGCTACCCATGATTTGGAATTGCTAGCTATCATCCATGCTCTAAAGCTTTGGAGATACTACCTGTTGGGTAACAAGTTTACTCTAGTAACTGACCATAAGAGTCTCAAATGGATCTTTACCCAGAATGAGCTCAACATGAGGCAACGTCGGTGGATTGAAGTACTGGAGGAATATGACTTTGAAATCAAGTACCGACCAGGAAAAGAGAATGTAGTTGCCGATACACTCAGTCGCAAGGTATTCCTTAATTCCCTAATCTTGCAGAATCCATCAACAGCTAGATCTTTAGCTACAAAAGTGTCTATGCCAAACAATCCAATACTTGAGTTAGCTAGAGAGGATGCATGCCATGATCCAGCCTACCAAACTATGCTAAGGGAGATCTCTATCAAGGATCAGAACCAAAAGTTGCAAGCTAAGTATCATGAATTCTCTATCAATAGCGAACTTGTCTACTATAGAACGAGGTTGTATATATCGGCAAATCAGTCACTTAAGCAAAAGATATTATGGAAAGCTCATGATTCCCCTTTCTCAGGACATCTTGGCTATGCCAAGACTCTCAATGCAGTTAGAAAAAAGCTACCATTGGGAGAGGCTTAAAGGTGACGTTCTCAAATATGCCACCGAGTGTTTGTCTTGTCAACGCATCAAAGCCGAATATGTCAAAATGCCAGGGAAGCTACAACTGCTTGATATTCCCCAAATGAAATGGAAATTCATCAGTATGGATTTTGTTGTTGGCCTACCCCAAGTTCAGGGAGGATACAACTCCATCATGGTTGTGGTTGACATGCTTACTAAGGTTGCATACCTTATTCCAGTTAAGACAAACTATAAAGCCTTGGACATTGCAAGATTGTTTATCAAGGAGATATTCAAGCTACATGGGCTACCAAGAAGAATCATTAGTGATCATGATTCTCTCTTCACATCACACTTCTGGAGAGCCATCTTTGAAGCCATTGGAACTCAACTCTGTTGTAGCACAGCTTACCATCCCCAAACGGATGGCCAAACAGAGCGAGTAAATCAAGTCATCGAGGATATGCTTAGGGAATACTGCTGTTGTGAGCCGAAAAGGTGGATTCAATACTTGCCTTTGGTTGAATTTGCCTACAATGCTTCTTACCAACAAAGCATTCAGATGACCCCTTTCCAAGCATTGTATGGCCATGACTGTCGAAGTCCCCTAAACTTCTCAGATCCAACCTTAAGGGTTGAAGCTTCGAGGCAGATGTTGGGAGAGATGGATGACCAAATAAAGTCAATAAGACAGGACATCCAAGCTACCAAGGATAGACAGAAGGCATACGCGGATTTGAAGCGTCAAGATAGAATCTTCGAAGAAGGAGACATGGCCTTCATTCGCGTACGCCCTAAGAAAAGTTCCCTATCCTTAGGAAATTGCAAAAAGCTAGGTATTATGGACCATACAAGATCCTCAAATGCCTAGGACCTAATGCTTATAAACTGCAACTCCCTGAGAATCTAAAGGTTCATAATGTATTCCATATCAGCCTATTGAAAAAGTATGTACCTAATCCTAACCATGTACTTGATAACCAACAAGTTGTAATGCCTAGTCAAGGAGTCCTTGAACCAAGGCCTGACAGGATCTTAGATATTAGGGAGAGACAATTGAGATTCAGAACCTTGAGAGAACGCCTCGTCGAGTGGAAAGACTATCTCAAAGACGATGCCACTTAGATAGATGAAGGCACTCTCAACCATCAATATCCCCAGCTTATCTCGAGATGAGGACATCTCAATTCCTCCAACAGGGAGAGAATGTAACATCCCAAAGGCACGCGTGAACTGCCTCAATAAAAGATAATGGAATTGGATAAATGGCAATTTTTTCAATTCCCCTTATCCCCCCAGCCGACTGATGAGCTGGAGGGGGAGGGGAATAGAAGGAGTGATTAAGCTCCTTGGTGGAGCTTGGGGTGAGGGAGAGCCATGCGTGATGCCACGCAGGGGAGGGAGGATCCCCCTCCCCTCCCCTATTTAAATCAAGGGTGGTGGTCGCTGCCAGGGGAGAAAAGAAAAAAAGAAGATTCTGACGGCCGTCTAGCTGCCGTGAGGGAGGGAGAGAGTGACGACATCGCCACGCCGTGAAGCCGCTGGAAGACAGCCAACACCGTCAAATTGCAGGGAGGGAGAGAGTGAGGCTCGTGGTGCAAGAATCGGGAGGAAGAGAGAGATTGAGGACGCCGTAAGCTGCCGTATCAGCCACCGTTGCCGCTTGCACACCGTCACAGCAGCCCTGACGTCCCCACGCTGTGGCTCCACAGAAATCCTTCCAAGGGGCCTCCTAAGCCCCCTTCTCACACCTTTGCCTATAAGCCCCCTTTCCCCACTTAAGAAGGCCTTACCTTTAAAGGGCCTTCACACGACCCTTAAGCCTTTTTTTTTCCTCCCCCCTCAAATTTTCCCCCTTGGAACCCTATAAGCCCCTTTTCCCTCCCAAACCTTGGAGCCCTATAAGCCCTTTCCCCCCCAAAGTTTCCTTGAAAGGCCTTAAGCGGTCTTTTAGGTCCTTTATCTTCCTGTACCTTAAATCCTTCTAAAGGCTCCCTAAGGGCCCTTTCCCCCCCTCCTGAATTGCCATTAAAGGTACCCTCCTGTGGCCTTAAGGCTACCCCCCCACAAGTTTCATCCCAAGGGCTCCATAAGCCCTTCTTCCCCCCCCCCCCCCCCCCCCCCCCCCCCAAAAGTAGACTTGAAGGAGCCTTCATGTGGCCTTAAGTTTTTCAATACAAAAAAAAAAATCCTTCTTAAAGCCTTTGTTTCCCCCCCTCGGGATTCTTCCACCCAATTTCGTGTGAAGTCCACCTAAATCCCTTTCTGTGTTCGCATACGAAGGAGACGGACAAGATCGTAACTTCGCGCCCAAGGCAAAAATGCTACATTTGCGATGGCTCCTAGGAAAGCCCAAGGCGCAACCGCAGAAGGATCGTCTCCTAGCATCCGCGTGGATATCTCACCCCAAGTCCAAGTTTCCCTTCCTAATTTTTATTTGGTATTGATATAATCGTGCGAGGATAATTGTTGGAAATAGGATGCATTTTTCGTCTTAAATGCTTTAGAAAATTGATATGCATTTAGTCCATATTTACAAAAACGGAATTAAGATAGTGCATTCCTTTTAGGCATGGAAGTATAAAATTGAATGTCACATTATTAGGCCATATCTTCTTCGCAATAAGTCATCATGGGAAGTGCTAATAACCCATAGGGAATTGCAAGGCATGAAATGATTCTTACGTTGCATGACTCTAGTCAATTATCGTTTTTCAACTGCATAATTACTAGTAAAAGGTTGCTTGTTTAGCGGGAATCTTGTTCGCAAGTTATAGGATGATTAGTTGGAATTAGGTTATAACCTAACCTATGCTTGATTTTAAAACGATAAGTTAGGGCTGGAAATCAATTTACGCGTAGACAACGAGTCATGTGTTTATGGAAGTGATAATGTAATTATCTTCAAGAATTAAACAAATTGGCATAAACCTAAACACCAAAACCTGTAGAGTACTCATTTTAGAAAGAGTTAATTCAATTTCAAAGAACTCACTAGGATTTAATATGTGACCTAGTCACACGTATTGCTAAAACCGAAACTCCTATACCCTAAATACTTGCCCATATTCATCGAATGTAGGGACAGTGTAACATACTTAAGAAGTGATCTAGGGTTGTCCCTAAGAATCTTACGCTAAAAACATGGAACTTGGAACCCTATGACTGAAACATCAGCCTAATGTAATCACAAATAGATTGTTTCGTGACTCCATTTGATGAGTAGAATAGTCTCATAGTTCGATGCGACACCTGTGCAACAAGTGCGGAGTCGTATGATCTTGTGATTGGATCACAAGGGAATGGCTAATTCTCGCAATGAGGTTGGCAGGTCCTTACGCAGGTTATCTTGCAAGAGAATGAATAATCATCCTAATATAGTATCTTTCTTGAGTAAAGATAATTGCTTGGAAGCAAAAAACCAGCCGATAAATTGGAATAATCTATGAACTTAAGGTTTGACCAAGTCGGGTTAATAGGGTACGCCCTAACCCAAGATATAGGGGATCTTGCCAAGTCGCAAGTCATCCCGGATCGAGTGCTAGACGCATTTGAAAGGAAGGATTCATTCCTTAGCAATTGGCCAACAATAAACGACCAATGGAAATGTTTGTGCTTGTTACAGATTTAAGAGCACTGTTTTGCTTTGTTTGACCAATGAATTAAAGGATAAATGGATATGTAATGCTTCAGGTTGAAGGCCTGAAGGGAGAGGCAGCTTCAGTTACCCCCGACTGCCTGCCTGACCCTAACCAAGGGGGTTGTTAACTACGTCGAGAAGGTGGACCAAACCCACCGCGAGAGGTCTCTCTGTTGAGCACTACTTGGAGCAGGAAGATGCTTGGGTGCCAGAGGGGGCTCTAGCCGTAAATCCCTCACCTTTCGGGCCCTACACAAGAGGCTAACGTGACTCGGGATTGGATCCCGAGGCATGCATACTAGTCTACGGGCAGAAACTTGGTTTAGTGATCCCTGTGGATTGCTAGATAGCCTTCGGGCGGATTGTGGATAAGCCTACGGGCTGGACTTTATGTATTTCAAAGATAAATATGATAACCTGTTAAAAAGGAGCTTGTTTGTCATTGCTTTTCTATGTCAAGTGATATGGTTACGTGAAGGGACTAGTGTCTTACGAGCTAATTAAGAAAGCTGATTGATACATGTCCAACCAAATGTGTTAGGTAATTAAATAACTAAAACAACCCGAGGAAAGTGCGGAGGATGGGCTATAGGTCCGTCCTATGGATGGGTGGTCCCGATTGGCCGGAAACTTTTCTCAAAATCACAATGGATAGCAGGAAGTTCGTCAAAGAATACGAACAACAAAAGCGTTGACCTAGAGTTATAATTAATCCCGATTTAAGCTATTTTAGGGGAACGGAATAGGATTATGCCTTATGGCAAAGAGGTTGAGCTTCGCATCCCTCTTGTTTTCCATTCTCCTTGAACCAAGTGCAGCATGAATCCACTTCGGACCTGGCGTTTCTGCGTAAACTAGTTCACTTGGGTTCGACGTTAGTTGTTATTAGGAAATGACCAATAGGAAAACCCTAATTCAGGTCGATCCTAAGTGGGAACGGCCGGAATACTTCCGCTACGTGGCAGACGCGGAGAGTCCTAGATCGCAAACCCCATAACATTCCATGGGAGTGCCGGGCAGAGCCTTCTAGATATACTTTCCGATGGACTGCTAAGATGTGTCCTAAAGATAATAGGTGGACACGTTACAAAATGCTTACTTACTTTTAGTATCTTTCGCTCCTTGACTATAAATATCTTGATTCTTATGACCATTATCTTTATGACCGACCGACTCATAATTTACGTAAGAAGTTTGGCATTACATGCATGGATGAGCCTTTGGCTCTTGTTCATTCTAATGTTTGTAGACCTATGCCCTACAAGTCATTAGATAGCATGAAATATTTTGTTACTTTCATTGATGATTACTCATATAAGATCTGGTATACCCCATCAAGTAAAAGTCAAAATTCTTGTATATCTTTTAGCGTTGGCTTGCTTTTGTTGTGAGAATGAGCATCGGTATAGGTTCAAATGCCTACGATCTGACGATGGGGATAAGTATGTATCTAAAGCCTCTTAGTAGTTTTGTGATGAGAGGGTAATTAAGTGTCGGTTGATTGCCCAATTTACCCCCACCCACATTGGTATGGCTAAGTGTATAAATATGATAATTCATGAGCGTGTTCATAGTACACTTAGCCAAGAAAGCCTACCATAGCATTGTCTAAGGAAGTTACTACTATCATAAATTTGATTAATCAATTCCCATGCGGTATTCTTGACTTTTAGGCTATAGATAGAAAACCTCCATCATATGCTCATTTGTATGTCTTTGGTTGTGAGGCTTTCTGCCATGCTTCCAAGGACAAGTACAATAAGTTGGATCCGAAGTCCGTAAAATGCATCTTTCTTGGTTATGGAGATGTAGGCGAGATGGGCTATTACTTATGGGATTAATAGGCTCGAAAGGTCATTCGCAACCATGATGTTTTCATAAGGAGAAAAATGCATAAGCAACCTAAGTAGGTCATTTAGATACGTAGGGTGATATTTTAGGAGCCTCTTATTACTATATAGCCAATTAGACATCTTGTAGTAGCTAATGCTCTAGTGGCTTAAGACCATGATGTTAGATAGGAGGTACAAACTCCACATCCTATTTTGAAATAATCTACTAGAGATTGATATTAGCGTGATCAATTTGCACCCTTTATGGACTAGGTTATGGTGACAAATGCTAGTGAGTCTCGTACCTATGATGAGGCTATGCATCGAGCTGATAGTCACTCTTGGGAAAGGGCCATGCAGTTAGAGTATGACTCACTGCATTAAAATCATAAGTGAGATTTGGTTATTTTGTGTAGTGAAAAACATACTTTGCTATGAAAGTGAGTGTGAAGAGTACTCCGAAATGCCACAAGCTAGCCTATAAGGCGAGATTAGTTACTAAGGGTTTTAAGTAAGAGCATGATGTTGACTTTGATGAAGTATTCTCTCTTGTATTCAAGATGACTACTCTATGCTTGGTATTGGCTTTGGTTGCATAGCTAGATTTGGACCTTTATCGTATGACTACTCTATGCTTAGTATTGGCTTTGGTTGCGTAGCTAGGTCTGGACCTTTATCAAATGGATGTTAAGAAGACTTTCTTACATGGGGACTTGTATGATGAGATTTATATGTAGCAGCCTAAGGGCTTTGAGAAAAAAGGCAAGGAACACTTAGTGTGCAAGTTGAGAAAGAGCCTTTATGGCCTTAAGTAGGAACCTAGGAAATGGTACCACAAGTTTGATGCTTTCATGCACTCATTGGGGTATACTTGAAGTGATATGGATTCATGTTTGAACAGAAGAAGGCCCACGATGATAGCCCAATGATTTTGCTACTCTATGTGGATGATATGTTGATTTTTGGGAGTACTCCTGATGAGCTAGATGCCTCGAAAATTCATCTCAAGAAGAGCTTTGAGATGAAGGACATGCCTCAGATAATCTTGGGATGCGCATCATGCGTGATCACTCTAAGAATGAAATAGTAGGAAGTCCACCTCTAGCTATATCTTCGTCTTTGCTGGAGGTGATGTTTCTTGGATATCCAAGGTGTGAAAATGCATGGCCCTATTTACTAGAGAGGGAGAGGATATTGTAGCCACTCAGGCTTGCAAAGAGGCTCTCTAGTCAGCTATCTCATTAATAGACCTTTATATTTCTGATGTGGTTTCTACACTACATTAGAATTCTATGAGTGCTATTCAGTTGACCAAGAATTCAGTCTTCCATGTGAAGACAAAGCACATTGAGATGCATTATCACTTTATCAGAGAGGTTGTTGAGGACAAGTCCATCAAGCTTGTGAAGATCTTAATTAACCAAAATCCTACAGACATGCTAAGAGTCTCTTGAGATAAAGTGTTTCTCCATCATTAGGAAGCTTATGGGGGAACTTGGATGAAATGATACATTTCCTCATCTTGTTTTCCTTTATGTATATTTGTACTTTGTCACTTTTTTCTTGTTCCCTTCTCACCAGGGACACATTGACCTTTAAGTGGGAGTTTGTTGAGGGTAAAGGCACCTACATCTAACCACTAGTGTATTTATTACATTGATAATACCCACATACTTATACACTATAGGTGGCAAGTACCCAACATTGTCACTTCATTCTTTATTCTTTCAATGACATTTGAATAAGGGAAGGCCAGTCATACATTGTGATAGTTGGAGTTCCCACACCCTATGTCTCTTACTCTTGCTCTCTTGCTCTTTCCACCATACCTCTTGCTTTTCTCTTGCTTCCACTCACATGCTTCTACTCAAGGCCTCTCCCTTCATCTCCTAAATCTCTTTCACACATAGAAGGTATGATTTTGTACAACTCTTTGAATAATGCTTGATTTTTCATTGGGTCAAGGAGTGGAATTCCATTTGTACTTCTATATGTGACAACTACTCATGCATTGTCACCTTTTCCATCATTGCAAAACTTCTTTCCCCTTAAGAAGAGTCATCCACAATAGGTTCTCTATGGCCAAGGTTGGGGATCATAACATGACTTAACACTTTCAAAGATATATCCTTCTTCAAATCTTTCCACATAGCTAGGTTGCCTCTTAAGATCATATGCATTAGTATGGATCTCTAGAATTTGTTAATGCTTTTGTGGTTGCATAGGAGTTCTACGTGAATGAGCTTCAATATCAAAGAGATTATCCTCAAATTCAAGCTTTTCTTCAATCAACTTACACCAATGATGGAATGTATCTTTGCAATATTTGCAAGTTTAACTTATAAGGTCCATAAATTATCATTTAAAGCATTCTAAATTGATGCTACCTAGGTGATAACATTGGGCATTGGCTTATCTTTAGAGATATTGGAGTTGTTTGAGACTTTTAGACAAACCTTCTTTCCCTCTTATAAAAGACATGTCTTCAATTTTTTCTTAGCATAAAGGTGAGCATGACCTTGACCATGTTCCATATTGTCTTTTGCAAATTTAAGCATAAGTATATATATATATATATATATATATATATATATATCCATCGCCCTTCAAACCCTTTTCTCCAAGTTCCACAATGATATGAGGTCTAGTCTAAACTCAATTACACACTCTAAATATTCTCTTTCTCAAGTGTTATCCCATAGGAGTCTAGCTTCAAATTGATACCTTAATATGAAAGGATTAAACCCAGCTAAAAGCTTGTACGAGAATGATTTGAACTATTGTAAACAACGTTTGACTACAATAAGCACTCTGTCCACAACTAGACTGCATTTTTCCACACATAAGCTTTCAACCATATATTCTAGGATCTAATCGATGTGCTTAATTGAACCATCATTTTATGGATGATAAATTGTACTCATGTGCAACAATTCTTGTAAGACTACTCTCAATAAATGACTATTAAACTTTTCCATCTCTAGATTATCTAGAAAGGGTCAAGTGAAATCTAGCATTTTTACTTGTATCTTATTAACACAATTACCCATTTTGAGGTGACTACTTCTAGGTAATCCTATTATGAGACATGGCTGAAGGGGATGCAATGGTGGTGGAGAAGGAGAAGAGGAAGATGCGGGAGAGAAGAGCACACAAAATGTAGGTGCTGTCCAACTGAAGTGACAGCCTTATTGCACTATCATATTATATATGAATAAAGAATGGGTGGTCACAGAATACACGGGTAGGCCCAGATGCCTTTTACCCCAACAACCTCCCACTAAAAGGCCAATGTAGCTAGGGAGTGAAAACAAAGAAAAGAAAAGAAAAAAGACAAGGTGAGGAATCATAACATCTCACCCAACGCCCAATCGAAAAGCGAGCTATGCAAGAAGTGTCGGGAACCTCTACAGAAGAAGAGTCAAGCATCCCCGAGTCCATGACATCCAGGAGATAAGCGATCCCGCAGCTCCATACAACGGAGCAATCCAAGAATGCTTCTCATGAAGCAAGCACAACTCATCAGTGCACAGCTATAAAGCATCAGAGTCGTGCATAGCATCAGCGTGGCACATATAAGACAGTGGAGAGCAGCCAAACTCTCCAGAGTCAATCATTGTAAGAGGGTCAACATCCCGGACACTCGTCCGACGGGGTCTCAAGATTACATGTGGCCTCATTGAAGCGGAAGACTGACATATGGCTGGCTATCTAGCTTACAAAACTACAAGAAAATGGCTCTCATGAGCCTGCAAGGGGTCTAGCAACTGACCACCAACATCTTGACCTTGACTGCTATGCATAGCTACGTCATCTGGGCCAATAAGTGCCTCATTTTCAGCATAAACAACTTGTTGTAATGGCATTGTAGCTGTTGTAAAATCAGCCATAAAGCATACTTAACACTCATCAAGAGGGCTAAGAGGTGTCTGCGTCTTACAGAAGACTGCATGACGGCTGCGTATGACCTGCTGGGCATCCAAATCCCATAATTTGTAGGCCTTAAAGTCACCATCTCCATAACCAAGGAGGATACATCAATTGACATAGGATCATGTGGCATACGTACAAATGCTTGGCAGCCAAACATCCTCAAGTAATCAGAGGGTTGCATGCCACTCCATGCCTCATGGGGTGTAATACCATCCAAGGTCAAGCACGGCTTTTTGTTAACCAAATAGACTGTTGTCATAAGGGCCTTAGCCCAAAAGCCATAAGACAATCCAGCTGTGGTAAGCATAGCAACAACCTTCACCTATAAGGTCAGGCACATGCCATGAGCAAACCCATAATATTGTGGGCATAAGAAGTGAATGCCATACTACTGACAATAGGAGTGAAAGCTGGGAGAGAAAGAAAAACTCTCATAATCCATCTGCAAGCATCTAGGCCTGCTACCAGTGGAATCCATAAACCTGTCAAGCATAACTGCGGCATCCTCAACCCGTACCAAGGGGAAAGCCCAAACACGGTGGGTAGCATGATCAACAAAGGTCACAAAGTACAATGCTCCACCAAGTGATTGGGAAGGCATAGGTCCATATACTGCACAATTAACAAGATCTAGAGGAGCATGCCTCATACGATCGCCATAAGCCAAGGGGGCTCTGCAAGGACCAAGAGTACAATTGGGGCAAGCATTAAGATCTGTAAGAGACATAGGAGGCAACAATGAGTCTGAACAAGACAAGATCTCCATCTCTCTATGGTGCATATGGCCTAGGCAATAATGCCATAACAATGCATGTGGTATCTAGATAATTGCAACCATAGAATCTCCCACATGAGAGACATGCACTGGGTAATGAGAACCAACTCAAGAACCTCTGGCCAAAACCAAGCAACCATGATAGATCTTCCATGACCTATCCTGAAGAGAAACAAAGTAACCTACATCATGCAATTGACTGACAAAAATGAGGCTCTTACTGAGCATGGGAACATGTAGAACATCCCTGAGCATAAGAGAAGTCCCATTAGGCAAAGCTAGGTGTATGTTCCCTGTACCAACAATATCATAAGTCTGCTCAAAGCCCAGATCAATACATCCATCAACCTCCCTATAAGAAGAGAACCATGCTCTATGAGGGGTAACATGACAAGATGCCATAGAGTCGAAAAGCCAATCAAAGGCATGGGCCTAATCATTGAGCAAGTAAGCTGTAGGGAAACTAGATGACATGAGGACATGCTCAACTGCATCATCATGGGTAACTGCATGTACCTCACCACTAGAAAGAGTGGTAATACCTATTGTATCGCTGACTCTCTACTCGTGTCGAGTCCATCTCTGTCTCTGTTGCTCTCTAATCCATCTAAAGCATTTTCTTTGAACATGCCCAAGCTTCCCACAATGGAAGCAAACAACATCTGAAGTAGAAGAACGTGTAGAAGATGATAAGGAATCCAAGTCATCATGAATAGGGCTATCCATAGCATCCACGGAGCTCAACATGTCCCAACATAGGAAACATGCTCATAAAGACAATAATCTGCTAGGACATCAGTGGTAGAAGCATGATGCAAATGCTCATGAAACCTCAATGGATGGGAGGACATTAAGGCATCAATCAAGGATGCAAAAGCTCCCACATGAAGAAGAGTCCTAGCCAACTCCATATCATAACCAACCATAGTTCAATAAAGCATAAGACATCTGTCATAAGAGCATATGATATTCATCCATGAAATCAGCCCATAACCATATGCATACGCATAGCGATGCAGTACATCATGCCACCAAGGAACATCCAAGCCAAGTAAAGACCGACAAGTGGCAAAGCATCCTGCAAGAGTCAAGCTCCAGGTGAAGCCCAAATATCTATACAATAACATCCAAATAATTGGCTCTGTAAGGTATACAACAGTAAACCATGTGAATAGACGGGTAAGCATACATAGCATCTACTCTCTAACATGGACAGGCAACAGGAGCCCAACTATCATAGAAGCTAGACAACAGAGGAGCAAGAAAGTCATAAATGTAAATCCCAAGCACTATCCAAGTCCACTGATCAATAAGTATCCCGCATATCAAATGCAAACGAGTAATCACAGCTCAATAGGCAACTTCCAAAACAAGGAAGCAGTTCACTGCTCAATACCTGTAAGTCCATCCAAGTAATAGCCAAGATCCATAATCGGAGCATCAAATCCCATATAGCATCCAAGGTCATAACGGAAAAAGTCAAGTTGTAATGGAAAAATCCAATTCAATGTCCAACTGCTCAAGGGAATACTCAAATAAATGTCGAGACGAGCTCAAACAACTGCCATCCACAGCCAAAGCTTAAAGCATTCACCAAGACATCATAACCCATACTGGGTAGCCTAGGCATAAATCATGTCATAGATGAAATGCCAGCTGCAAAGAAGTAATAGTCAAACCCAAATCGAGATCTAATATCAGCTCAAAAGCATTCCGGAGCATAAACAAGACATGTGGCATAGTCCAAATACATCATGATATCATACCGGGTAGCCGGGAGCACCCCGTGACCAATAGGCATAACCTAACTGTAGCATAAATAACTTCAGCCCTGAAGTTTCCAGCAGCATATAACCTCTGTAAACTGAGAAAATCAGTGCTCAATCCAATCTCAAATCCATAGGCAAACCATAGGCATACATTCGTGTATGTATAGGCACCAACCGGGCATAATCGGGCATCAAATGCCAAGACTTGTAAGCATAACATTGAAGTAACAGGTGGCTACACTGTTTTGGACAGATCTGGGATTGTTCAAAACAGTCAATGGCTGAGCTAAATCAATTTCAAATGTGTCTCACATAAGAGTCATAACATCCACAAGTGATCCGGTATCAATAGACATCAGTAGAAGCATCACATAACCCATAGGCATACAAATACATGCTGTTTCAGACCTGAAATTTGTTGCAGAATATTCTATCATCAGAATTTGGAAAATTCGACATCACCATCATGTCCAGAGCGTGCAAAACCCCAACTTAGACTCTTACCTTGCCTGAATCAGGTTCCGAATGCCTAAGATATGACAAAAAGAGTGATTTTTGGGCTAGATTTTGAAACAGGCACAAAAAAAACGTGAGCTGGCTAGGGGTTTTGCTGTCCCACATGTCAACAATGGGGCCCAAAGGGGGTACAAATGGGGGCCAGAGAAGGCCTACACCAAGCCTCAGCAAGCCTTGATAGGCTGGAAGCAAGATCCAAGTGAAGGAAGCTCCAAGAGGTGTGAGCTATGGCTGCCCACAACATGTGAAAACCCTGTTGAGTTGAAAACTGAGTGAGAATGAAGATCTCATACCTCATGTGGAAGGCTAGGATGAGGTCTTGAAGACCCTCTCTAATACCAATTGAAGGGGATGCAATGGCAGTGGAGAAGGAGAAGAGGAAGATGCGGGAGAGAAGAGCACACACAATGTAGGTGCTGTCCAACTGAACTGACAGCCTTATTGCACTATCATATTATATATGAATAAAGAATGGGCGATCACAGTATACATGGGTAGGCCCAGAGGCCTTTTACCCTAACAATGGCAATAGCTTTCAACTTATTGACTGAAATCTCCAAGAATTGAACTAAGATGCTTAGGTGCTTGCCTTTATTGACATGACATATCTAGAATTTAAGCACATATTCTTGGGCTTCCTCACACTCAAATGTGTTTAATAAAACTATCTCTTTATTAGTGTATAGGTCTTATATCCCAGTAATTTCTACATGGACACTATCATGACACTCGTCTAATACTTGGGACTAATAATCACCATTCTTGGATACCCTTCCCACCACTAGTCACCCCAGGGAACATCAAGGGCAAGGCATCTTGAGTTTACTCAACAAACATGTCAACTTGGATCCACAACACTACAACATAATCAATTTATTGATTGGATTCTCAAGTGTGGGGATATACTTAGGAAGCTCTACCTTACCTGTGTTAGATATAATGCCCAAATTGTACACTCACCCATTTATGCCCTAAATAAAGTTGGATACCATCCTCACAAAATAAACGTTGTGACTTTGCATTTATCAGGCATTTATGTTCATCAAAAGATAGTGAACCATCTATGATAATAGCTTGAAGACCCCTTTCATATCTTTAGGAATTCAATGAGTATGAAGACACTAACATGGTCTAGAAAGGAAAGTTATGTTAAGTGATTTAACCAAAAGGAGTAACAAAAGAGCTATCAAATATAAGGAGAAATATATAGAGCTTCAAAAGAGAAAAAGAAAATATTAGTTGCTAAAAATAATAGCTTTTAAATCTAGCAATTGATAGAAAAGAAAGTTGCCAAAAATAGTGAGGGAAGGGAAAGCTACTAGGAATGGTAAAATGGAGATCAAGTTGAGGGCTATAAGCGAGCATAATAATTAAACATTTATCTTTGTATTATATATCTATTTATATTTTGACTCATGTCTCATAACACAAAGACTAGTTATTGTGAATTTCAAGCATTGGGATCACTCTTATGTAAATTTATAAGCTAGAAAGAAAAACTAAATATCTTACCAATCATGTGTACATTGTTTATACCGTAGGTAGGGTTGCACTCATACATTACATAGATCAGTTTGTATAGTAAGGTTTTCTTGGGGGATAAAGGTCGCATGTGCCTAGCCACCTACATTTACTTTTACTTATTGCATACACACTTGTACACTATAGGTAGCAACCACCCATCATTGCCACTTTATTATTTATACTTTACATGAAAATAGAATAAGGGAAGACAAGTCACAAATTGTGACTATTAGAATTTCCACATACCATCTTGGTCTCTCTTGCTTGAACCTCCATAGATGTTCATTCTCTCTTGCTTCGACTCTTGTTCAATGTTCGTGGGAGCTCATGCTTGGAGTGAGAAGTGTGAGGAGTGAAGCTTTGTCATGAAGGTCGAGGATTCAGGCTTCTTCTTTGATATTAATGCTTGTTGTCCACACATTGATAAAGGTACTATTCTCAAGCAAGTGCTTGATCCATTGAGGCTCAATTTGGAGTTACAATAGCCCATTTGGGCATTACTTTGGGTAGTCCCCCACTGGACTAGAAATGATGCAAAATGATGTGGCTTTGGATACTCGAAAAGATTTTTGGATGCTTAAAGAGATTGAGCCACATTGAAGAAGAGATTGAGCCACATTGAAGCCAGCCTTTCAAGAGAAGAGAAATTATCATTCTCTTCCATTTTATTCCTCTCAAATGTATGCACATGAGAGGAGAAATTAAAAATACATTTCAACATTTCAGCTTGGAGGGATTCAATCCATTTTTGAGTGGATATAGAGCATGATGCAAAAGTCGTGGGGCAGCTGTGGCAACTTGACAACACCTTTGTATTTTGGCCATAACTTTTATATATGATATCAAATTGAGGTATTTCTATAGCTTAAAATGAAAAGTGTGACAAGAAATAGAGAGTTAAGCAATCATACAGTTGATCTTGTTTAGTCTTCAATTCTCTATTTCACATAGAATAGAATAGTTTTGGTTTGGATAGCAAGCTTTGATAGTTAATGTCTATGTATTGAATGCCTATATACTAGTTGAGAATGCTACATGGTTATGTTGATGCTTGGAATACTTGTTTGTGCCTCCTTATGCTTATCTTGAGGTCTACATCTTAGATTTGAGCTCCGTTGGTTGCATTTGGGCAGTAGCTATTTTCTCTAGTGATTTCCACTTGCAAGGTTGAAGACTTGTTAAGGGTTATACTCTCAGATATATACATGTACTTTGGGCACCCTAATGCTATGAGCTTCCTTCGCTACTTTGGATACTCTAGATTTGCTCAAGTGGAAGCACTTGGCATTTTTGTGTAGAGCTTGGTTCATTTGAGTTGGTGGGAGACTCTCTCATGCTTAAGTTGTTTGTGCATATATTGTCACTATAGAGCTTTATGATTGTGGGCTAATTTGCCTTTGATTTAAGCACCTTCTACCGCTATTGTCAATGGGTTATGGCATGCATTGTGGCATACATCTATGTACCCGACATCTTGGATGCTTTGATAGTTTTTGGTACTTGGTAGTTTATGCTACACTACTAGTTGCATTGTTCATTTGAATTGCTACTTGGATTTTCTTGAAAGTGGGAGTTTATTCTTTTGCATGTTGGCCTACAACTACATATTGATTTACTGTAGTTTTATAGGTAGTCATGCTAAAAATTAGTTTTAAGCATTCTTTTGAGAGCAAGTACTTGTATTCACCACTCTAATGTTTCATACTTGTGGATAACAGCATATTGGGTTAGTATTTCTTTTGGTACACTCTTTTTGGCTTATATTTTGGAACTGATTGTTTGGGAAATGTGATGGAAAGTGCATCAATTTCTTCAAATGATAGTATTATCTTCAAATAGAGAAGTTGGATGGCAATAACTTCCAATATTTCAAGACTTGGATTTGGCTGATATTGGTGTAGAAGAAGCAAGTCAAGCCATTGAAATTAAAGGGCATAAAGCATGAACTTTATGATGTAGAGGAATGGGGAGCTTGATGAGGTATATAAGTCTACTATCATTTTGTCATTGTCAAAGCATGCATACTTCAATGTCATTGAGAGTAAGGGTGGTGCTTATGCATTATGAAAAAATATTTGTGATCTCTAAGATAAGAAGAGTCCTACAACTCAATTGTATTGGCTCAAGAAACTCATGGATCTTCACATGAAGGAAGGGACATCTATGTCTTCTCGTTTAGATGGGTCTCATTTCATTGTGAATCAGCTTATTTTGCAACTCGGGGGGTTCACTATATATATATTCTCTATATAACGTGCATTCATGGCCTATTGATAAATATCCTAATTTTCTTGAATAAAACACAACCCTTTTCTATTCAATCTGTAAAGTAATGCCTTTATAGACACCCTTCTATATGTAAAAAATGTATAAAATTTGTGTTTAAAAACCCCTTATTTTGAACTCACGTTATATATACATATATTCATGAGCGGTTTTCAGTTCAAGGATGTAGAGGGTGCTTTGCTTACAAAGAAAGTAAATAGAAAGAATGTTGATGCAGCTATACTTCTCATGCACCCACAACAAGAGGCAGACAAGGTGGTAATGGGAATAATAATTATGGTAGAGACTGATAGCCCAATAGGGGAAAGCCTAAGTCTCATAAGAAATCATGCAATAAGTTCCATGGTCCTAAGTCCTCTCTTTTACTGGTCACATTATTATGTGCAGTAGGATCACATAAGGTCACAATGGCATAAGATGCACAATGATAGGCATGAAAAAGGCAAAGGAAAAGCATAGGATAATACCAAATCTTCTAATGATCAAAACATTATTCCTAAGTTTAGTAGTAGAAATAGAAGAGATAAATGCCTTCGATTATAGCTTGAATGATTACATACTTACTATTTCATCACTTGATCCTACTTAGTGAACCAATGCTCCATCTTCTTACTCTTAGTTTTGGCTACTTGATTCAAAGGCTTCATTTACCTAGATGATTGACTTGTTAATTATTCAAATAGATTGCCATGATTGCATGAGCAATGAAGGAAAAAAGCAATATTAACTAGAAGATCACAAATTGCAAAATGGATTCTATCTTTGTCAATGTTTTTCCATCCATTGCACCTATCACCATTTTCATGCCTACTACCATTTAATCATTTTTGGGCATCCATTCCACCCTCCAAACACCATCTCTATTGTTGCCATCTTCTTATGACTATTATTTTATCACAAGCCACCAAAGCCTCTGTGTGTGTGTGTGTGTGTGTGTGTGTGAGACTGACTCATCGGCCACAACCTATTACTGATTCCACCCTCCAAACATCATCCCTACTATTGGCGTATTCTTATGGCTATCCTTTTGATCATAAGCCGAAAAAGGAAATCGCACAGATGTTTAGAAAGAACCTTGACAAGATTGTCAATCCGAATAGCCCACTAATGCAATGAAGATATAGATGGCCTTGAATGATGTTTCATGAGCATCATGTCTATTTAGAATGAGAATCATCTCAAGTGAGGCTCAATTTTAAAAAATTGAGCCTCTCACAAACATTTAGAAAGACACTTAACGATACTCCCAATCACGACAAACCAACTAAACTAATGCCATGAGGAAATAGATGGCTTTGAATGATTTTTATTGAGCATCGTGACGAAGCCATCATGATCACAATGAATGCAAACCAAGAAGTAAGAAAAATAATGTTACTTGCTCCAATAAAAGACCAAAAATATTGCAATGTAAGTGCTCATGGCAATGCCAATCAATGGCAATCAAAGTGCCAAATAGTCATATTTTGATGCCCTAAAAAATGGTGCAAACACTCCACAATACATACTAATTTTATGCAATGTTCCAAGCAAAATTTGTCCTCTAATGATTGCATACAAACCTCTTTGTAGGCCTTCCAAAACAATACGCTTTCTCCTCTCTATAGTGTGAACATAGACCAACTCAACCTACTTACTGAAATAACCTATTTAGATTCCTCATAGTGTGAAAATAATTATCTACAAGTGGCTCAACAAATGACCATTCAATTTCTACTGTTGTGCAAATATGGTTTTTTATCCAAGTGGTTCAATTTTAACAAGTTTAGATGCATCCAAGTGTGATATTAGGTCTTAAATATCTTATTTCAATTCTATAATAGTGTGAGCATATCTTCCAAAATAACCAATTTAGACAATCACCAGTGTAAATGGGTCTCACTTATCCAATATGAATGTGATTGTTTTGATTAAGGCTAAGAATTTGTTAATAAGGTCTAAGGTTTTTCGATCTTTATCTTAATGAGCCAAGCCACTGACCTACTATTAAAAATGGTGCAGCTAGTAGGACAACAATATAGGCTAGTTTCATTCGATATAATCTTGAATCCAATGCAACAATAGGCAACTAAATCGGGGGCACAAAAGGTCTTTAATAAGCCATAACAAAAAAAAAAACTATCTATGTGACAGTTATGAGCAAGTCCCCCCTGCCTCTCGAATTAAGTAGACCATGTGTTTTTCTAGCAAGCTAACCCCTTGCTTCTTCAAACAAGTTGACCCCCTACTTCTCAAAAAACAAGTTGCCCATGTGCGTAAGCAACCCCCATGATTGCATACATAAATAAATGAACTCAATCTCTTGTTAAGAAATTCAAAAACCCAACTGATTAACCTTGATAATAGCCTTCAATGGTGGTCTAAACACTTCAAACTTAGGCTATGGAGATCCCCAAATCAAGCTGCAATGGCTCACTTGTTTCACTTAAATAAGAGAGCTTTGTGATAGGATTTATACCTCCATATTTGAAGATTTGGATAGCAAGCATCCATCCCGTAGTATGCTTTAAATTCTTGCGCTTCTTTCTCTAATCACGAGATCCCCGGGATGATGCTCTGATATCACTTGATAGGATGGGAAGCAAGATAGAAAGGGAGAAAGAAGAATAACAGTACTAAGATTACCCTTATTCTTCATTATCTTCACTTATGCACAAACCTCCAATATCCACTCATACAAGGGGTGTCCACCTACTATTTGGCCATTTGCCTTCAATAAGCTAGCCAAAAAAGGAAAATCACTAACCTTTGGTAAATAGTATTAGAGCATTGTAAGTAGGATCTCATCAATGCTACAGTCATACCTTCAAAAAAAATATTTGTCTTAGGCATTCCCCTTCTTCCCCTTACTTATAAGCTTAGTACAAAACCTTTGAGCTTGATTAAAAGTGGAAACTTCCAAATCTGTCAAAGTGGTGATGGGATTCTGTTTTTCACATTCAAGAGAACTAGATACTTTGTTGAGCTAAAAATGAAATGCAATTTTAAAATTTTAAATTTACTCTTTAAAACAACACAAAATATTAAATAACCAAACTTTACATTATATTTATTAGTGTCTCATAAGCCAAAACCTTAATTTTGGGAGGATCCACATGTATAAGTAGAAGGATGTCACTCAACCTTCATCTTGTCTAGCAGATTGTTGGCACCTTGTTCACTACTATCTATACCCATCTCTAGGTGGATATCTTAGGTCATGGTATTGTCTATCAACCTGATGCCTATATTAGCCTCCTCTATTGCTGCATTTGCTACTACAACCTAGCCATTTCTACCTAGTTTGCAACCATGCAAAGTCTAGGCTATCTTTTGCAATCTAAGCATGCATAAAACTACCACATCATCCCAATTGTCGCAAAGTGTTTTCAGTCTTTTGTTTTTACTAGTTGTTTTGCCCACCCTACTCATCCTCTACCGCCAAGAGTTGACAACTTCTATCAAGAACTTTCATCTTCAGCATATCAATCACTTTTAGTCTCAGCCCTGGGCTGCCCTGGGTTGTTGGGACAATGCAACCTACACTATTATTTATAGTAATTAGTCATCACTATTTAGAGAGTCCTTACTATGATTTGGGATTCATTCAAAATATGATACACTCTCCAAATCATCTCTAACCTAGTCCAATATGATACACAAGTTTGAGGTTCTATATTCACTTTGCATAGTATGTTTACCATTAAGCATTGTATTATTGATTCTTCAATCCCCAACAAAAGAGGTAGGATAGTGGCAACCAACAAAATTAGGGGTTATCAAGTGTTGCAAGAATTCATCATCATCTTGCACAAAATTGAAGAAAATTTATAAACAACTAATTAGCAAATAATAGAGTTGAGAAAGAAAAGTACACGAGACTCGAGAGACCAATTGGGTGCAATCATCCCCCCATGTATGTATTTATTAAACTTTATTTTCTTTGTGCTTGAAATACAAAGGACATCCCAAAAATAGGCCACATATTTCTCTTCCTTGCACAACTCATCTTTTTTTATTATTTTCTTCAAATTAAAATATTTATCCTAAAGGTAAAATCTAAAATATCAATCTTAATCTAATCAAGATATACATCAATAAAATAATTATTCCAAGCTTTTATAAATCAGCCTGAAAGTAATTACTAGTGCTCAACCATTATGCTAAGGAGCGTGCATCCAAAATAAATTTCACACTACTCAAGTACCCAATAAATATTCTTTATATACCATAAATGCTCTTCGACAAAGTAATATCTTTATTTAATAATCTACTACACCAAGCATAAATCGCATTAGTCCCTACCATTTAACTACTAAGCATGAGTAACTAGTGTCATACACAAGCATATGCATGATAAGCTAATCATGTAGTCATTAAATAATATTAAAAATATAAAAAATTAATTAAATCATCATATTTTTTGTAGTTATTTTTTGGATGAATGTTACCAAAAGTACATGAATAATTATAAAAAAATAAGATAAGGATTTAATTTATTTTAATGGATTTTTAATATGTTTAATTATCGCATGATTGTAGCTTGTAAGACGTAGGCCTATTTAGAACACTAGTTGATCATGCTTGGTAGCTAAATGGCAGAGATAATATTATTTTTTTGGTGTAGTATATTATTAAATAAATATACTATTTTTTCAAATAGCACTTATGGTACATAAGGGATATTTATTAAGTACTTGAGTAGCATGGAATTATTTTATTTTGGATGCACACTTCTTAGCATAATGGTTGTATGTGCACAAACACTAGTGATTATTTGTAGGCTAATTTATAAAAGCTTGGAATTATTATTTATTTATGTATATCTTGATTAGATTAGGATTGATATTTTAGATATTACCTCTAGGAAAAATAATTCACTTTGGAGAAAAGAATTGAGAAAGATGAGCCATGCAAGGAAGAGAAACGAGTGGCCTATTTTTGGGTTATCTTTTATATTTTGAGCACCAAGAGAATAAAATTATGTAAATATATGCATGATGGATGTATTTACCCATGTATGGGGAGATAATTGTATCCAATTGTTATCTCATGCACTCTTCTTTCTGAACTGATCTATTCTTTGGCAATGAGTTGTTTATGAATTTTTTTCAATTTTGCGCAAGTCTATGGTGAATTCTTGCAACATTAAGATCTCAAATGCACATAACAATTAGTCAGTCACATCACAATCGGCATCATTCTCAACTCCAAAGGACATGTCTAACTGGTCTACTAGATCATCAATGGACTTTTGTCGCCTATCTCGTCTCTGAAGAGGCATTTGAGGTTTAGAGCTTGGTCCATATTTGTGGAGTTGCCATCTCATGAGACAATTACACAAGCCCACCCCACATGACCTAGTTCCTTGGATTGTGAATAGTGGAGTCACACATCACAGGACCTTACTAGATGACATATTCATCTTCCAAGTCCCTGCAAATGAGAATGTCAAATGCGAGAATAACTCCTCAACCAAGATCCAAGGTCTCAATCACTTCAAGTTTGATATTGATAGGGGCTCTGATCTCTCTTCACTAGACGATGTCTACTATGTCCCCTAGGTTTTGGGATGAACCTTTTATCCATCTAGTAGCTTTGTTGATTGGGGTGAATAATTTTCTTTACACTAAGATTAAAAATAAGCTATTTGCTCGTTATTTGCTACCAAGATTGGCTTAGTGATTGCGCACAGTGAGGCCTAGGATAATGGCCTCTATATGATGATACACTCTCTTTCCTATTGACAACTGAGGACTTTGAGTTCCACCGATTCCATGCCCTAGCCACCACTAAAGAGGCTACAAACAATGATCATTTCTAGCACTTCTACTTGGGTACCTTAGGTATGACTTTCTTTATGAGTTGTTATGCCAATAGATGGTAGAGGGCCTTCCACACCCAAAACTATCCAACATCGTATGTAAAGCTCGACAATGATAAACAAAGTACAGATCACTAATGACAAAGGATAAGTGAAATGCAATGTTGGTGATAATTTAGCATGCTAACGAGTGTGATGTTGTAAGGCTAAAATATCATCAGTTATATGTGGCGTGATATCCGTAAGGGAAGAACCAGTTTGAGGTGGTGCCGCCAGTCGATCCCTGAAACGATTCCTACCGCCACTTGGGAAGCACCTGGTTATTGATGGTGCGGTAATTAGGTCAACGTGGGGTCGAAGTCGTTCTTCAATCAAACTCTAGTAACACGCTACATTTATAGCATGCAGCGAAGACGTCGATGGCAGTCGCCCAGTCAGTACATGCTTGCCATCAGGCGCCTTCATTTGTTGACAGTTGAATTGCAGGTCGGAAATGCTGCATCCGAAATGAGCATCGACTGCGTGGATACCCATTTGGCACGGCACGTACGGCTACTCAAATTCAAGCGAGGAGTCGCGGGGGGCTACTAATTACAGCAATATATATATATATATATATGTTCCCCCCCCCCTAAGGCACCGGACTGAGGTCAAGATAAACCTAATTAAAGAGGAGCGGAATCGGGGATTCTGTAGCCCCAGAGTTTTATATGCTGTCGACGAATTCCTTACGATCTAAACCATCGAAGTTATTTGAGAACAAAGGAAGCGTGCAGCAATTATATAAAAGCGCCGGATTAAAAAGTTGAAAATTTGGGCCTGAGGATCACCTCTGAATTGCTCGTGGACCAAGAGCTTGTATCATCAAAGCATATATATTGCTCTTTGGTTTCCTGAGGGCATTTCTTCTCTTCCTCATCTTTGAATTTGTGCATGCGACTTGGTATGTCCAAACTAGCCAATGCTGAATTGGAGTGCAGAGTAGAAGAATGGTCCAGGAAATCCCTTCCATGTGTTTTGATTCCACAAGTTTCAACTGTTTTCTCAAGGTTGCAAAATTCTGTGGCGGAAGGAGACATACAGAGAAACAACAAACCGACACATCAACAGTCATGCTTTCAGAATATTTAGCAGAGAATTGGAAACGAGAATGGACAGCTCAAACATGCAGAAAGCCCAAACGAATATGTATGAAGATTAAGATTCCTTTCAGAATATTTCAAAGAGAAATTGTTGAAATGATCAGAAAAGGACAGTCCAAAACTATACTGAGCTGCGCGCACACCTTCGCGTTCAAATTCTGCCAGTACATCAGAATGTTGAAACAGAAAATCCACCTCCTGTGAAGACAAAGTGCCAATTTTTCCTTTGTAATCCTCATGATCAATGTACCATTGAGTATCAACATCATTGCATTTGGTTGCATTCTCACCGTTAGGTGCAGGGATCTCGCGAAATTGCTGGTTTGGAAGCCAAGCTCTTATATGATCAATCTCTGCATAGTGCCAGCAGCTCTCAGCAATCATGACAATGCTCACCACTGTAATAAATACGAAGTTTATACTGTACGCCTAGATCAGGCATTTGTACTACTTAGCATGAGCGAACAGTTAAGAGTCTTCACTAGGTGGTATTTGTTACTTAGCGAGAGATTAAACACTTGAGTCTTCACTGGGTGGTATTTACAGTTATTAGAGGAGGAGAATAACTTATGTTGTATGGGATTTTGCCCTCAATCAAGACAATGTTTACAAACAAGCTTCAACTTTCAAGGTGGAAAGGAAATAATTATATTCGACTGTTGACGAGCCGCAAAGAGTCACGTTGATGTTCACTTTACGGCGGCACATTACTAATTTGGAATATGAGCTTATCAAGGACATCGTTTCCTAACGGATGAAGAAAGCGCCGGATTGCAAAACAGTACCGTTAGAGCAGCAATGGCCTTCAAGTTCATGATCAAGGAGCCCTGAAGTTAACTTCATTTGCTGAGACTTGTTGTCGCCTGCATGATGATACTCGCCATTCTGTTCTCTGCAAAGTGTCTCGCTGTCCAGATGTTGCTGGTCACTTGACGTCTGTGGCATGTGGTAGCTTCGCTGATAGTTCTTTGGCTTCCTGCTGATAAGTCGTCTTGGACTAATTACATGATGATCTTGGAAACTTCTGCAACCAGCTCCCGGGCTGCATTGCAATTCATCAAGTTTCTGTACTAAATCAAATTCGCAAGCGCTGGTTATGCTGCTGGTCCCCGATGTGGACATGCTCTCTGTGATGTTATTATTGTCGAGCCTAGGTGATGACAGGAAGGGCAAATGCCTCATCTCATTATTACAATAGTTAACTGCTGCATCGTCATCTCCTTCCTGTTCAGTAGTAGTATTAGTTGTAAGGCCATGAACGGCATATTCGATGGCCTGTCGACGTGATCGATCTGCGTTCCGATCTTCGTCTTCTTCAAGAGGCTCAGCTGTACTATTATTAATCTTCTTCCCTTGAGGGACGCCGAGACGCTGCTCGGACCACAGGGGATTCTTGTAAACCGAGAGCATATGGCTGCTTATGGACGTGGTGTCTGGCCGAGTTCGACCGTCGTCAATTATATCGGGCGCATGGCCGCCTCCTCCTCCTCCTGCGATCGCCGGATCATCCATTCGACCGTCGTCGCCGTTATGTAGGATATTAAACGGCAAAGGCGACAGCGACGTCTTCTCAATTATATGATCAGCAGGCGCATGAGCTGCTGCTACGGCCCGCGACGTCCATCCTTTGCGGATGAGGAGGCGGCTCGACGACCTCTTAATTGCGTGGTGGTGACGATTATTAGAAGCATCTTGCAATGAAGAAGTGGTGTAGTACACCATTGGCTCCGCCTTATGTATAATGTAAGGATCACCACAGACAGACAGACAGACAGACAGAGACGAGAGAGAGAGAGAGAGAGAGAGAGAGAGTCTGATGCTTCTCCTGCGCGAGCCGAGGTAAGTCGGTAGGCTACCAACTTTTTTTTCAAAAAGGCGTTCGAGGCGCCTTCCCGGGTTTCTTGAACTTCACGTTGAGAAGGCCGTTTCACACCGTCCCTGTGGTTTTTATAATTTTCCTAGTTTCACATTTGTTGAGTCAATCATAGCCCAATGAATATGTGGTACACAAAGTTCACTCTTTCTGCCTAAAGCAGCCTAATCATCCACACATTTTCTCTTTCATCGTAGTTAAACACCCTTCCTTCCAGCAAAAGATTTTCTCTTTTATTATCATCAAGAATTCTTTCTCTTATATATATATATATTCGAGTCTGATTACATGACAAAATGTAGGAAAATAAAATAAGAAATTGTGATTGTAATGAAGATCTTTTCCTCATCTTTATGTATTTTCCACCATATGATTGTAAAAAGCATCTCCCAAAAGATGCTTTCCAGGAACCTTGGACTTTGAAAATGTGAAATTCTCTCCTCAAGCTCATACCATCAACCACACTTTCACATACATGATCATCAATTGTTTTAGGAGATGCATCAAAGTTAATCAAGGCATTCACTTCTTCGATCCCATACATCTTAAAAAGTTGTGCAAGGAGGTAGGAAGAGGGACATAACGTGTTTAAGCTCTTCAAGATGGAGTTCAAACCTTTGTCTCAAAGCAACCAACAATAAAGTGCATTACTTTTTTTTAAAAGCAAGAGTAATATCAAATTAGTCCCTATGGTGCATCTTTATAACTTCACACCACGAAAATAGTCACATTTTATAAATTACCTCAAAGGTGCCAATTGACCAGTCTTAGATCCATAATCAAGAATAATAGGATATCCTTTGCTATCATGATTCCATGCATTAACATCCACAACCAAGTCAATAATAAACTCTAACTCAAAGGCCCCAATAGTAGCATTAACAATACTAGGAATGGTTGTGACGTCCACAAAGTTAGTCTAAAATGTGTAGCTCAAATATGACACATGTTTCAACAAATCAACAAGAAAATGCACACTATAAACAAACTCAAAGAATGATACCTACTCAAAAAGCAATAGATTTTGAACTCGTGAAAATTCCAAAAGTTGTTCAAAAGCCTCACAAATGGTTTGAAGAACTTTGTGCTGACTTAGCCATCTAACCTCATGAATGTTTTCCACATGAAGTGTACAAAAATCAAACTCCTGCTCTAGTTGTTCCAACATTTTTATACATGAAGGGCTTCATTTTATGAAGATGCCAATTGCATTAACAATCATATCTACTTTTGCATGCATAATCACTTCCCCCCATTCCATCACCTACACATAGATGCAATGGATATGCAATGCAATGGATTGTAGTAAGAAATGGACTACCTTTCTTTAACACAGTAGCAAGGCCATTTTATTTTCCCACCATTACTAATGCACTAGCTGATGCAAAGCTGACCATCTTCGATACATCAACTCCCGTGTTTTGTAAAAAAATTCTAAGAGCAATGTATACAATCCTTTTGCTAACTTGTCATATACTTAGCAAACCAAAAAAGAAAACATGTGACTCATGTCTCCACATATGGCTAACATACACAATCATATGCGAAGTAGCTAAGACATTTCTAGACTCATCTACATACAATCCAAAAAATAAAGAAGATTGCTTTACCTTGTCAATAATATCATTTTTCATAGAATCATCAATAAATTACACAAACATGGCTTCATCCTTGATATTGTTATACACGTACTTTAGGATATTTTCAGTGCCACAACAATACAACAGTTTCAACTTTGGAGCAAATTTCATAAAAGATATATTATGCTTTGCAATGAAGTAAGCTACTCTAAATAGACATAGCACACTACCATCCGCATTGTCTTAATGTCTTTGTGACCCGTTTTCAAATGCCTTTTGATTGTGTCCTTGCACATAAGCTACAAACTTGTGTGCCACTTTGGATTTTGCATGTTGATTTATCACACTAATTTGAATATTACCAAACCTAGTAGTGGCATACCCTTTACACTTTTTATGATTTTTACATATGTTACAAAATACTTTTCCTAGCGATTTGTCAAAACATGCCCACTCAAAGAGAATTAATCGATATTTATTCCATGTGTGCCTTGCTTTTTTAACATGAGTCACCACTTCCTCGCCCAAATTTTCTATAATGCATGCATCTACCTCTGAGATACTACCATTGCTTTCAACACTCAAACGCTTAGAATTTTCTACTTTTGTTTATGAAAATCCTGGTACAAATAAGAGCAACATTTGCCTTTCCTTATCTTTTTTTGAATATCTTTCATTTTCTGCTAAAGAAAATTATGGTTGTTATTATTTCTATTTTAAAATTTACTCATAAGTATTAATGCCTCCTCATGCAATCATTGGAGACCGTTTGCAAAAGGGGGTGTAAGCTAGTATACAAAAGCTACTTCCATGTAGATTAATTTCTGATTAGCAACATTTTATTGCATACAAAAATCCAATTTCTAAATTTATACAATGGTGTTTGGAAACTAACAACACTTTGCTCTTTCTTAACATAAACTTTTTGTTTTAAAATCCGTTTTGAAATACCATGACAAGAAAACCAAGACACATAATAATAAAGTTGTGTCAAAAACATTAAGATAGGCATTTCACAATGGCAATGTTCCTACCCCATGCAAGGTACAATGCAGGGTGAAGAAGGGCATGATGAGGTTATCTTTTGCAATTGTCTACTAGTGCAATGACATTATAGATGTATTACAACATTGTGTTTATTGTTATGGAATATAAACACAATTACTTCAATCTTTTCTTAACCAAACATTCTAGACAAATAAAGACCTCACCAAAATGACACTATTAGAACACATAATGTCACTATAGTCAGTAACACCCCTTACCTGCAAGAGCAAAGACTACATAGACCTAACAATAGAAGGAAGAATTCCTATAATGATTGCTATGTAAAAGTTAAATCATCACTAGTTCTCCCAACCACAAAATGCACAGTTCTATTGAACTTGGCTAGTGTCCAAGCTAAGTGCACACACAACTCAATTTATCACAACAAAATTCATAAGTGGTTGTCTTGATAAGCTACGTCAAATGTTCGCAAACTCCTCGTAAAAACACAAGTGCAATAGAAGAAATGACACGCAGAATTATAAAATTTAAAAAGTTACCTTGCTAGAACTCTATAAGAGGAGAATCCAAAGGGCAAGGCAAGGCTAGGCCGTTAGGGGAAAATGTAGGAGGATGAGGAGCAAAAGAAGAAGATGGAGGTGAGGCAGGGCTAGAGAAAGATAGATGAGCCTAGGGGAGATGGAGGAAGAGGAGGAGGAGGAGGAGGAGGAGTTGAAGAAGAATATTTTACTAGAAGTACTTGGCCTTGTGGTTAGGATGACAAAGTTGTTTCAAGTGCCTGTTATGAGGAACTTCATCCCATGGCTAGGCTTCCTAAACCATGGTGTCAAGGGAAGCATGGACAAGCTTAGCATGGGCTTCAATGCCCTATGGGAGTGCTTGATACAAGAATGTGAGAAGTAGCACGGCGATGATACACAATACATGAAGTTATAGGAGGAAGAGGAGGAGGAGGAGTCTACATAATTGAGAAGTCGAAGATGATGGAAGAGAGTTGGAATTTCTCATAATCAAAGCCACTTTCCACAAGAAGTTCATCCCACAATGGCGGAAACACATCACCATCATGATGCATGCTCTATGTGGTGGACAGTTTCCTCTTCTTGTTGAAGCAGCAAAAACTTGCATCTTGGTGGCAAACTGTTTGGGAACAAACTGAAGAGCAGAAACAGAGAGAATGACCATCCATGGAAGATTTGGCATTCATTGAGAAGTTTCCAGATATCATCAAGTGGGAGATTGTGAAGAAGCTTCAGGAGTCGTGGTCTATAGAGGTTCACAAAGACAAGAAGGAAAAAAGTTGGAATTTGTTCGTGGATGCTCAACAGCAACATACATGGGATGCTTGGTGCACTGATAATCTTCTGTTTGTTCAATTGGCAACCCACTGGAAGTTGGTAGATAGAGTGTTTTTCACAACATACACTGTTGAAACCATCAGAAGCTGGCATTACTATGATGATGGCACCACCACAATGCTTAGACGTATGCATTTTGACACCTTCAGAACCGAATACCTTCCTCTGTGCAGTGGCATGAAAGCAGAATTCAGGGACGTTGAAAAGGAAGAAGTAGAAGAAATGTTGGCAAGAGAGTCCTCCAGAGACTGAAGCCTTCTGTTATCCCTCTGTGGAGCACTAACAACAGAGTGGAGCCAACCCCCTGATGAATGATGCAATAAAGAGGCAAGCATTAGAACGAGTCCAGAGATACGTGAGAAGAGAAAAAGCAAAAATCAAAGCCGAGAACGAGCTCACAGGAGAAGCCGCCTTTGACGCCCTTGTGGAACTCTTTACAGAAGTCCCAATGTTAGAGAGAGAACCAGGGAGAGAGAAAGAGGAGAGAGAAATACTGCAGAGGAGAGAGAAAGACTGCAGGGAGAGAGAGAATAAGAGTGACGAGGAGAGAGAAAGACTAGATTTAGAGAGAGAAAGACAGGAAAGATGAAGAAGCCATGGAAGCTGAGAGCAAGAAGGGAGAGAAAGATACTATGTCATTTTCAAAGTCCTCAAGAACTAGCATACTCTGAAACTTTGGCTTGGCATTTTTGTATACACACTTTGAAGCATGGTCAGGAGTATACTTTTCTCCACAGTTGAAGCATAAGCCTTTGTCCTTTCTTTCCTTGTAAAGATCCATGGGAATATTTTTGGAATTTGTATTGGCTGAAGTGGACTTAGGCTTATTGTCACCTTGCTTAAATTCAACCTTTGGACTGTTTGCTGTCCTGAAATTGCTTTGAAGTCTAGAAGCATTAAATGGAGGATAAGTTGGTACTCATAAGCTCCCACTAGGCATATGATTGCTGCCATAAATGTTACCAACTTGCCCTTGCTTTAAAACAGTCCTTGGCTGTCCATAGCTTGGCTGAAATGAAGACTCTTTCCTATACTTTCTTCCATAGCGCTCTGCAAGCTCAATAGCCTTGAAAAGTGAAGTAGGATTCTGCACCATAACATCAGCTGACAAGGATGGTTCTAAACCATACATAAACTTGTGTAACTTGGCCTCATCACTGATGTTTTCCACATACATGGTCAAGTTGAGGAATTGGTTTGTATATTCTCTTACACTTAGGCCCCTTTGTTCCAAACCATACCATCTTCGTTCTAACTTCTCTTTTTCAAGAGGTGAAACAAAGACTTCAGCCATAAGTGCCTTGAAAGCTTCCCAATTCTCAATAAGTACATTCTCTTTCTTGATATACCTCCACCAAGTGTGGGCAAATCCTTCTAAGTGCAAGGAGGCAAAGTGTATCTTCATATCATCAGTTTTAGGAAATATGTCAAAATAGGACTCCATCTTAGAGGTCCATTCCTCTAATTCTGATGGTGAAGATGATTGACCATTGAATTTGGATAAAACAATTTTGTCCTTGAATTCTCTATCATGAAAGGGTTGCTGTCCAAAAACTGGCTGATCAGGATTTCTAAGTACAGAACCCCCAAGTTGAGACTGAAATCTTCCAACAGGTGGCTGAGAATTTGGTGCGCAGATCGGACGCAGATAGCTCACGTGGTGAATCCCGGAAGGTCCCCAAGAACAAAGTACTCTACTTTTTAGCACAAAAACCCATGTAAAAGCAAGCACGACATGAGACAAGAGACAAATTGGGTTCAATCTCCCCCATGCCTTGTGTGAGCGCTTCACAAAGCATGTATTTAATGTATATTTCCAATCTTCATGCTCAATAATAGCCCAATTAGAAAAATATGACAAGCTTTTAGCTTTTGAGTTTGCTTTCTACCAAAAATAGGAAAATAAAGCTAATGGACGGTGCCCATAGTGTCTGGCACGCCCAATCTCAATGTCCAAATAGAAATAACATATCCAGGCGCATAAGCGCATACAAAATAATAATAAATAATCGATGTCTCAATAGACATAACAAAATATAGGCGTGGCGCCTATCAAAATCTAATCCAAGAGTCGAAAACCCGCTAGACTCCAATGCTTTCCTCCGCCACTGCTGCTATCTCTACACATCAACTGAAGCATTCACAATCGTTAGTAAAATAACACAATTAAATCGACAAAAGTGAATACCTAGCAGTCTTCAGCTACATAAATAAATCAACTGGTTAGAAATAAATCCTAACCTTAATTTATTACGAGTGCGCACTCTAAACTCATAAACGTTTATTAATTTAATATGCATTTTGCGGAATCACCCGCTATGGAATCACCCATGTACACACTAAATTAATGAAACGCCCGAAAAGGACAGGCGTCCCCATCAACTTCTCGCACAAAGAATCCTCTTTGCGTATGAGCCCCGGTCATCTAAGTTTACGGAATCCACCGTAAAACCTCACGGAATCCACCGTGGAATATGCCTCCTGGCATCATACCCCCGGGGTGGGATAGCAATTGACCTCAATTGCTATTAGCTCAATGTGGAGCTAACAGAGTGGGGAAAGCATTTAAGTCTCTAGCGTGCATCCATTGTGCTTCCTCTACAGGATGGTTCTTAAATTTTACTAGATATCTAGAATACCTTTGGCCAGTTCTAGTGGTCATGTAGTCAGTGTCTATGATGGCTTCTGGTTCAAGTATTTCAGTCTCTTCTTCTAGTAAAGGTGGGTTTTCATAGACAGGGTGGATAGGTAATTGTCCTCTAAATGGTCTCAATAAACTAATATGAAATGTATTATGAATTTTCCAATGAGATGGCAGTTCTAACTTGAATGCATTGTCATTAATCTTATGAATGATTCTAAATGGTCCGTAGAATCTAGGAGCTAATTTGACAACTGGATGTCTATCTACACTTTGCAGTCTACGCTTTTCTATTCTAAGCCAAACATAATCATCAACTTTGAAATTCATGGCTTGTCTTTTCTTGTTGGCTTGTTTGGTATATGATTGTTGGGCTTTAGCAATCATATCCTTTACCTCATCAAAAATAGTATTATGCATAACAGCAATATCATCGGCACTTTGTATTCTATTAGACAAAGAGGCAACAGGTGTAGATAATCTATATCCATAAATAACTTCAAAAGGTGCTTTCTTTGTAGATGTGTGCGGTGTATTGTTATATGCAAACTGTAATAAATGTAAATGAGTATCCCATGTCTGAGGTTTAGAGATAGTGTATGCACGTAAAAGATCTAGAATGGTGTTATTTGTGGCTTCTGTTTGTCCATTTGTTTCTGGATGAAATGCAGATGAGAAATCAATCTTTGTGCCTAGATTTGCAAACAGTGTAATCCAAAAATTATTACAAAATCTAGAATCTCTATCTGAAATAATCACTTTCGGCAATCCATGGTTGGTAAAAATAGTTTTCAAAAATAACTGTGCTGCTTGTGATGCTGTTAAAGTTTTCTTACATGCAATGAAATATGCTTGCTTACTAAATCTATCTACAATTGTCCAAATCATGTCATGGTTAAATTTAGTATTTGGTAAGCCAGTAATGAAATCCATAGATATATGCTCCCAAGGTTTAGATGGAATAGATAAAGGCATTAATAATCCATACTGTTTACCATGATGTCTCTTTATTCTTTGACAAATCAAACATTCAGAAACAAAATTAGATACATCTGCATCCATATGCGGCCAATAAAAATCTTCAGTTAACATGCGTAATGTAGAAATGATACCTCTATGACCTTGATATGGGGGACAATGAATTTCATTCAAAACAAAAGATCGGAATGGAATAGTAACACACAGTCTCTTTTCAAAGAACATGAATCCATCATTATATGACAATGAATCAACAGGAATGAAATTATTTTGAACTAATTTTTGCCAATCAGAATGAAAAGTAATATCCTGGTGATATGTGTCTTTCATAGCAATCAAAGAATCAAAAGATATGATAGAAATATTATGAATTGCAGGTCTTCTACTTAATGCATCAGCAACTACATTTTCTTTTCCAGGTTGGTATTGAATGATAGGATGGAAACTTTGAATGAATGAAGCCCATTTGATATGACGATCAGAAATTTGGGGTTGGCTAAGTAGATGTCTAATGCTTTGCTGGTCGGTCTTTATCATGAATTCTGAACCCATTAAATAATGCTTCCATTGTTTTAATGCTTGTATAACTGCTAAGAGTTCCTTGTCATAAGTGGAATATTTGAGCTCAGAGGGTTTCAGCTTAGAACTAGAATATGCTATTGGATGGTTGTCTTGCATTAGCATGGCTCCTATTCCTGATCCGCTAGCATCGGTCACAACTAAAAAGAATGGTCTATTAAAGTCAGGCAATTGTAGAACAGGAGCATTGGTCAATGCACGTTTGAGTAAATCAAAGGATTTCTGCTGATTTTCAGTCCATTGATAAACAATGCCTTTCTTAAGAAGTTTGGTCAATGGTAAAGCAAGTAATGAGAAATTACGTACAAACTTCCTATAGAAACTAGCAAGACCAAGGAATGAGCGTAATTCATGTACATTTTTAGGAACAGGCCAATGCAATATTGCGTCAATTTTCTTAGGATCAACTTTTATTCCTTCTTTTGATACAATATGACCTAGATATTCTATTTCTGTCTTAAAGAATTCACTCTTGTCAGGATTTGCAAACAATTGATTTTCTTTCAGTAATTGAAAAACTAATGATAAATGCTCATAATGCTCTTTTTCACTTTGACTGAATACTAAAATATCATCAAAGAAAACAATCACACAATATTGATATTTTAGAAAAATACGGTTCATCATTCTACTGAAAGTAGCAGGTGCATTAGTTAATCCGAATGGCATAACTTAAGAATTCGTAATGGCCAAACTGTGTCCTGAATGCAGTCTTAAATATGTCGGATCTATCTAGCCTCACCTGATGATATCCAGACTTAAGGTCAATTTTACTAAATATAGAAGATCCTTGCAGTTTGTCCATAAGGTCATCAACTCTAGGTATAGGATACCTATTCTTTACAGTGATCTTGTTTAATGCTCGGTAGTCAATACACATCCGATAAGTATTATTCTTTTTCTTGACTAAGAGCACAGGTGCACCGAATGGAGAACTGCTAGGTCGAATTAAGCCTCTATTTAGTAATTCTTCAACTTGACTCTGGATTTCTTTTTGTTCTATTTGATTGTGCCTATATGGGGCTTTGCAAGGTGGTTGTGTGCCAGGTATTAGGTCAATCTTATGGTCTTCTGGACGTGATGGAGGTAAACCTGGTGGTAGGTCTTCTGCAAAACAATCCTTAAAATATGCAAGAAATTCCTTATGCTTAGGGTGCATATGATTTTCCTTTGCGTGCAATTCATTCACCCAAATGAGATATGATTTGGTATTCTTGCGCAGTGCACGTTTTGCTTGAGTATGCGAAAGTAGTGGAAACATATGAGATGCATGCATACCAAATAATGTAATAGATTTTCCTTGAAAATTTATATTCATTGTGTGTGTGGAATAATCTATATTGGGATTATGTTGGTGTCTCCATGGCATTCCTAGGATAATGTCACTAGACTGTAATGGGACAACTAAGAAATTTCTTCTTTCAATATATGGACCAATTTGAATTTCTAAATCTTGAACTTCTTGTGTGCCATTGTACCTAGTGCCTAAGAATGCAGCTTTTATGCGATAGTGCGTAGGTACAGTATGCAATTTTAATTCCTTTACCAATTTTGCTGAAATAAAGTCATGGGTACTACCGTCATCATGCAATATAGTTCTTTCTTTTCCATGCACCATACATTTCATAGTCAACAATGAATGTGAAGTAGGCATACCTGGTAAAGTGTCGGAAGTAGTAGTAGGATCATCTTCTTCTTCAGTGAAATCCGGCATATCCTCATGCTCGTCTTCGTCCATAGCTCCAAGGTAGTTGATATGTGCTGATGGCTTCTTTGAATGACAATTTGCTGCGAGATGCCCTGGTTGGTGACACTTGTAGCATACGATTGGCTTGGCTTTGGTCACATTATTTGCAATGGCTGGGAGTCTGGGTATATTTGGATTTGCTTGTGGAATAGGTTTAGGATTTGGATTGACAGTGGATGGTAATGCAGGTGGTTTAGGCCAATTCTTGCGGAAAGATGGTGATGAAAAACGACCTGGATTAAACCTTTTGAAATTGGAATTGAATTGTTTAGATCCATAATTACCGTTTGCTTGAAATGGCTGTGGTCGTCGATCTCTTCCGCATAACTTATCTTCAGTGTCGTGAGCTAAGGAGATGGCGTCTTCAAGGGTAGCAGGCTTGAACATGTTCACTTCAGCGTAGTAATGTCCAAGAAGTCCAGACATATACTTCCGCTTATGTGTCGTCTCTGGTACGTCTTCAAGCATGCGTAGCTGTAAGAGTGCATTCCAAAAACGCTCTGTATACTGTGGAATAGGCTCACGATCGCGCTGTTGGAGTAAATCCCATTGCTTGATAGCCTTCTCATGAAATTGCGGTGGTAGGAAATTTTGCATGAACTTCTTCTTGAAATCTTCCCATGTAAAAGCAAGCACGACATGAGACAAGAGACAAATTGGGTTCAATCTCCCCCATGCCTTGTGTGAGCGCTTCACAAAGCATGTATTTAATGTATATTTTCAATCTTCATGCTCAATAATAGCCCAATTACAAAAATATGACAAGCTTTTAGCTTTTGAGTTTGCTTTCTACCAAAAATAGGAAAATAAAGCTAATGGACGGTGCCCATAGTGTCTGGCACGCCCAATCTCAATGTCCAAATAGAAATAACATAAAGGACAGGCGTCCCCATCAACTTCTCGCACAAAGAATCCTCTTTGCGTATGAGCCCCGGTCATCTAAGTTTACGGAATCCACCGTAAAACCTCACGGAATCCACCGTGGAATATGCCTCCTGGCATCAGAATTACCATGTAATCTTCCTGTTGGTAAGGCACCCCTAGAATGCTGAGTATGCAGTCCAAAAGCTTGAGTATTGGCTCCGTTCAAACTACCCAAATAGTCATCATGCCTTTGTGAAGCTTCTCCTACTTCATACTGACTATTTGGAATACCTCTTCTTCCAATGATTCCATCTCCATGACCATTTTGGTTGGATGGCTGAAGTGGGACTGAAGGGTCAGGCTATTTGAACAAGCCTTCTCATTAGCTTCTTTTGATGCCACTTGTAATTGTAAAAGTTTAGAGATTTGTGCCATGAGTAGGTCATTGGATAATACTAACTTTTTCATAAGGGCCTTGGTTTGATCAATAGATTGAACCATCTGATCCATTCTTGACAACATGGCCTCATGTCGCTCTCTATGCCTTAGTTCATGAGCACACAAAGTATCATTGAGTATACTAATTTCTCCTTGTTGTTGAAACTCTTCAGGGTTCTCTTGAAGTGTACTTTCCATCATGGAATCCCTGATTTGCTGTGCATAATCCTCCTGGACCTTACTTTTGCCTTTATGTCCTGCCATACTAGTGCAGTCCTGCAGTACCCCCTGTCAGTAAAACGGCTATAACTTTGGCTAGAAAACTCCGATTGTAGAACTTTTTTGTGTGAATCAACCTGTGTGAGGGATTAAACGACAGGACAGGCTCCCTACACGGGCTCCGAATCACCAGGAGGTGGGCAAAGTTCCCCCCGGATCGGTTGGTTGCACCCCTTCGGGATCTTCGATAGTGAGGGAGGGTCACCTCTCTTTTGTCCCACTATCTCCCCCGGCATCCACCTTTTTCCTCGGAGGGAATATCAACATGGCAGAGGCTAGTGTGCTAAGCAATCAGCATGATATGCAATTCAAAAATATCCATTCAGCCTTTCATGAAATGCAATTGATTGAGATAAGAAAACTTGAGATGGGAGAAGGGTTTTACCTATGCAATTCAGTGACTCACTAATTGCTAGTACTTACCCTTTTACAATTTTCCAATTTAGGCAAAAGAGAATGAACCAATCAATTGGATTAGAGTAAACAAAGGCACCAATCAATGTATTTAGTTAATAAGATTCAAGTGTTATGCTGAAATCTCAGATTGAGGCCTTTAATTCACTGATTGAAGCTAATATGCATTAGGCAAGCATTGCATTCATGAATAGACGAATTCAAGCAAAGGTTGGCTGAGAATTTGATGAAAATGTTCAATTCTTTAATCTCTCAGTCAAATGGCTTAAGCTTAGCAATTGGATTAATGAGAGAGATTAAAAATTGAAGAGAAATACCTTGACATGGCTGAAAATGACTTGCCAAATGCTTGTTAGGGCTCCCGGTTGTCCAATGTTAGCAAAATAATCCATAAGGCTTGCTTATCTGATGGTTGAGACCAATCTTGAAGCTTCAAATGCTTGAAATTGAAGCATTAAACCTGTTTCCCCCAAATTTTTGCTCCATAGAAGCTCTTGATCCTCAATCTTTAGCCATCCCGTGCTTAATCCTTGCAATTTATTGAAGAATCCTTGCTGAAATGATTCCATGGGCCAAAAGGATGAAGAATCTTCAAGAAATTGTCAAGAAATGGAAGCTTGGGCTGAAGCTTTCATGGCTGCCCATGGACTGTTCACCTAGGGCTCAAGAGAAGCTGAAGAATCATGAATGGAGCTGAATCTTTCCTTCTTGCTGAAGATTTCTCTTGCCAAGGATCAGGAAGAATGTCAAGAGCTGGAGATGAAGCAAGCTGAGCAGGAGCAGGGCTGGAATCAGCCCGAAAATTGCGCCGCAACTTTCGGGGCTGCTCCTGGCCTGAATGCTTGCTCAATCTTGAGCAATCTGGTGCTCAACTTGAAGCTCCTGATGAATAGGTTCTATTCCAGGTGGTTTTTAGTCAAGAAGATCAGAGATGAGAGAGATATGAACAGATCTTGGGGCTAAACCTCCATGGAACCTGTAGGAATTTCCAGGAAAGGGGAAAGAGAAACCCCTCTTTTCAAAGTAACCACAGTTTGTTCTCAAACTAAGCCCAGTTAACCATCCGTTACCCTAGTTACCTTTAGTTTTGCATAAAATTTGGTGACGTCCAACCATTTAAGCCCTTATCCTCCATATCTGACCTTGGATATCTCCAGATGTGGTCATTTGCTAACTGTAGTTGTCGTGCAGCACTCCACTAGTCACTGTCTTGTACCATTTTTGTCTGAAATTGGTTTTGAAATAGGAAAATAGGAGTGAAAATAGAAGAAAATAATGGATCAAAGACTAAAGCTCTGATACCACTTGTCAGAGAGAGAACCAGGGAGAGAGAAAGAGGAGAGAGAAAGACTGCAGGGAGAGAGAGAATAAGAGTGACGAGGAGAGAGAAAGACTAGATTTAGAGAGAGAAAGACAGGAAAGATGAAGAAGCCATGGAAGCTGAGAGCAAGAAGGGAGAGAAAGATTGTAAATGTATTGATTTGACAAAAGATGTGAAAAATTACAACTTCTCTCCTTATATACCAATGTCTGTGTGACATGGCATATTATTAACATTCTAACTATTCCCAACTTTTTACATCCAATGGCACATCAAGCCCTTCCTCCTCCTGTTGGAGGTCCACTTCCAAGCCAGATCCGTCCTAGAAATATTAATGACAGGCCAGTGAATGTAGTCCCGTTGCCAATTTTTAAGGGAGAGTACAATGAAGACCCCGATCTTTATGTAGCAGAGTTTATGATAGCATGTGTGGCTAACAATGCCAGAACCCCTGAGCATTGGTTAGCAATATTCCCCGCCACTTTCAAGGGTGCGGCGTTTCAGTGGTATGAGAGACAAGCAGCAGGAACTTTTGGCACATGGGACGACCTGAAGTTGGCCTTCCTCACTAAATTTAGGCGTGAAGGTTTTGAAGAGCGGATGCGAGAGGAATTTATGAATTTAAGTCAGTCCTCTGGAGAAAGAGTAGAAGATTATGTCTCACGAATGGAATCCATCCTGAAGAGATGGACTAACCATAATTTAGATGATGGCATTCAAAAGGGAGTGTTTCTCAGAGGATTACAACCAGAAGTCCGTAAGTTTGTGGAGCTGCAAAGACCAGCCACACTGCAAGCTGCAACAAAAGATGCAAGACTGTACGATGAAGTGAAAGCTAGATTGGCGATGAATCCAGGAAAAGGAGTCCTACCTCCTCTGATGCCAGGAATGATGTACCCACCAAATGCAATCCCAGGGACTGTCCCCTACCCCTACCAACAGATGCCCCCAGTATCACAGTACAGTGCACCAAATCCACAGTGGCCATAATCAATGCCTCAAATGATGATTCAACCACAACAACAATGGTCCCAATCAATTTCCCCAATGCCAAATCAGCAGCAACAGTGGAACCCTACCAACTGGAGCCAACACCCAACAGTTCAAACAGGAGCTCTGAATTAGAATCAGAACAAAGACCCCTCTGCACCAGCCCAACCTGTTTATGCAGTGATTACAAAGACTCCTCAAAACCCTACTGCCAGTACCTCAGGAGGAGAAATCTTGAAGGATTATTTATCCAACTCAGTTGCAAATATAAAAAAGGAGTTGATGGATGTGATTACAGAGCAGCTACAAACAATGAAAGTGAATACCGCCATCATATCCAATGTTGCAGGAGCAGGAAGAGAAGTGATGCGGTCAAATACTTGGTGTGGTAAGTGTCATCAAGCAGGCCATTTAGCCACTGAATGTACACGAAAGCCAACAATCCCTGGAGCTTTCTGTTCCTACTGTTTGCGGAAGAACCATACAGAGAATATTTGCTCTCTAAAGGAGATGCATGATAGGAGAAGGAAGGAAGAAGACGCAAGATTCAACTTGCTGGAATCCAAAATGACAACACAGGATATTGGACCCAAGCCTAGAGAGTTTGGTCCTAATTTCAGTCCAAGGAGGTTTCCCTCTCAAAGTTACAGAGGAAGACAATCTGGCGGTGGTCAAAGATCAGAAGTGGAGTGTTACAGATGCGGAGAAAAGGGACACATTTCACCAAATTGTCCAAATCCCAGAAGGTCAGTGGATTACAAGCCCTTATGCAGTCGATACAAAGGAGAAGGCCACACTGCAAAAGACTGTCCAAGCCTAGCCCCAGTGAAAAATAGTGCTACTGCTAATCCGGCCAAGGCCCAAGAGCCTACCTCCAATTTAGTGGAATTGGAAGTTGTTGCCATCACGCGTGCAAAGAAAAAGGAACCACCTATCCAGAAAGAAAATAATCCTCCTGCCAGAACAATGAAGTTCAATCTTCCACCAGAAGAAGAGAACAGAACAAAGCCTTACAGTGCCATACAGAGCACTACAGTGCCATAGAGAGTCACAGAGACAATTCCAGAGACAGGACCAAAGGTCCAGGAGATAGAAGAGGAGGAGGTGCCACAAGTGGCAGAAGAAGTCCCCATGATGCCCCTATTGGAAGAAAAAAGAAAAATGAAAATGGGTGTTGCCCCATTCCCTAACCGGTTAGAGAAGCCAGTGGATCCTATTAAGGAATACGATCTGGTCAGAGATCTAGATACCTTTAAACCAAACCTCACATTCCGACAATTGTTGATGTTGTCTCCTAGTTGCCGAAAAATGTTCAAAAGTATACTGACAAGAAGACGTGGATTAAGGATTGCTCCCTCAATAGCAACAAAGTCCAACAAAGCTCCTCCAGAGCCTGTAAAAGAAGTGGATGTGGCTAACGCCTTCCTAGATCTGGGTACCCCAGAGACTGGTGTGTGGATAGAAGGCTGCTTTATTGCAAATGCACTGATTGATGGTGGCTCATCAGTGAACATTATGACGGATGTGACAATGAATGATCTAGGCCTACAAGGTGTGCAACCAACCCAATGGCTCATCAGACTGGCGGATCAGAGCAGAATTAAGCCTTTGGGCATTCTCCCATATGTGAAGACTACAGTGGCTAGAAAAGATTATTGGCTAACCTATCTGGTGGTGAAGCCAAACTCTTATGGTACATCCTACCCTCTCTTACTGGGCAGACCATGGCTTTTTGAAGCCAAAGCAAGGACAGATTGGTTCAAAGGAACCTTGACCTTGGGTAGAGGACCCAATAAAGTGGTGCTGAAGCTATATGGTGCTCAAAAAGGACATGGATCCACCTCCTTGGAATTATCTTCTGACTCCCCTAATGAGGCTACAGATTGAACATCAGCAGAAGAAGATGCTGTCAAACAGATCCTTCCCAAGAAAATAGTGGCACGTTCCTTAACAGTGGATACTGTAAGCCAACTCCCAAAAGATGCAAAGCCATTATCAATGGGTGAATACTTCCTGCCTGAACCGGGAACGATTTCCGAAATCACTTCTGACAGTGAGATAGAGGCTTGGATGTACTGCTCTCCCTGCTACATGGCCACAGCAGAGCCAGAGACAGAGGCAGAAGATGAATCAGAGAACCTGTTCTTCTCTTATAGAGCTCCTACAGAGACAGAGACAGAGACAGAGACAAATACAGAGACATAGTCTAAAGAGGACGGAGATGATACGGAAGAAGAAGGTTATGAAAGCGAGACGGAAGAGTCTATCCCACCTGAAGAGGATACATATGAAGAAGAAGTTCCAGAAGCATCGGAAGCAGACGAGCTCATGCTGTGGGACAGAATGGCGATGGTACCATTTGGTCTGGTAAATGGATCTTCTCATATGCAAAATCCTTATAAGAAATGGTTGAAGAAGAACAAGCCGTCTTTCAGCAGTGGCTCTTGCCGTCCTCAACCATCCTTGCCAAAGAAAGATGATGATGATGCACCGTGTCAACAAGCACCAGTCCCACAAACCCAACAAAAATCAGAGGGTCCCTGTTATGTGATGTTCCTGGACACGTCATCAGAAGATGAATCTTCAAGCCAAGAGGTAACTAATCTCGAAACCAAACCCGAAACGGCTCTAATTCCATTTCAACATCTCAAGGAGCAACCTAAGTTTCCACCAAAAGAAGAAGTTGGTTCTAGTGGGACATCAGAAGAGGACACCACCCCCTTGAAGGAGTCGAATCTATACCCAGAAGCAATCCGTGGGACCTTCATCCGTGAAGTAGAAGGAGAAAGACAGTTGAGTTTTGTGGATGCAGATGGATATGAATGCCACCTGAAGGTGGGTAGCAACCTGCCAGAAGAGGAACTGTCGATCTTGCATAACTTATTGAAAGAGAATATAGACGTGTTTGCATGGTCCTACAAAGACCTAAAGGGGATTGATCCCACTATGTCAGCATCATATTGATTTGGAGCCTGATGCTAAGCCAGTACGGCAACGACAGAGGCGAATGAACTTGAATTATTCCACATTGGTGAAAGCAGAGCTGTTGAAGCTTCTAGAAGCTGAGTTCATCTATCCAGTGGCAAATAGTGCATGGGTCTCACCCATCGTGGTTGTACCCAAGAAGAATGGCAAGCTTCGTATATGTGTGGATTTTCGCAAGTTGAATTCCATGACGAAGAAGGATCACTTTCCTATCCCTTTCACAGATCAACTGTTGGACACAGTGGCAGGACATGAGCTTTATTCCCTTCTGGATGGATTCAGTGGATATAACCAAGTGCAGATAGCAGAAGAAGACCAATCCAAAACAACCTTCACCACAGAATGGGAGACCTACGCTTACCGAGTGATGCCGTTTGGACTCTGCAATGCCCTTGCTACTTTCCAGCGAGTCATGATGGCCGCATTCCAAAATCATCTGCACGACTTTATTGAGGTATATTTGGATGACTTCTGTGTCTATAGTTTGATCCGTGAACACTGGGGACATTTGGAGCAATGCTTTGACCGATGCCGGGAGTATGGGATTTCCCTCAACCCCAACAAATGCATCTTTGGGGTCTCTTCTGGAGTTCTGTTGGGCCACATTGTCTCTGCACAAGGGATATCAACAGACCCTGCAAAGATCGAAAAGATTGCAGCTCTGACAGCACCCACCAACCTCAAACAGTTGAGGGGATTCCTAGGCCATGTGGGTTACTATAGAAGGTTCATAGCTCATTTTGCAACAAAGGCAACCTCCTTGCACAAGCTTCTGAGGAAAGATGCAGAGTTTATTTGGACAGAAGAATGTGACAAAGCCTTCAATACTCTGAAGCAGTGTCTGATTGAGGCACCCATTCTGCAGCCTCCTGATTGGACAAAGGAGTTCCATGTGCACACTGATGCATCCAGTGAAGGGCTAGGTGCTGTCCTATGTCAAAAGGCCCCCTCAAAATTAGATCAACCCATCTATTACGCAAGCCGAAAAGTCACTAATAGGGAACGGAACTATACAGTGACAGAGCTTGAGTGCTTGGCAATGGTATTTTCCCTAGAGAAGTTTCGCCACTACCTACTGTCTATCCACTTTAAATTTTATGTGGATCATGAGGCCCTGTCCTTCTTGATGAACAAAGCAGATGTGAAAGGACGAATGATGAGATGGCTCCTTCTATTCCAGGAGTTCGACTTTGAGATAATTACCAAACTTGGTCGTTCCCATATTCTAGCTGATCATCTATCACGTATTCCACAGATTGCAGACGAGGAGCAGGATGATCCAGACCTCCCTGATACTTCCCTATTCCTGGTAGAAACTGTAACCCCCTGGTATGCAGACATCGCCAATCTGCTGGCAACCCAACAGTACCCTCCTGGCATCTCTAGTCGGGAAAGGAAGAAGCTTCTGTTAGAATCAGCCCCCTATACCCTTTTAGGTGGAGCACTGTATAAGAAAGGCAAAGATGAAGTGCTCAGAAGATGTGTTGCAGGAGATGAGATTGGGATTGTTTTGAAGGCTTGCCATGACGAGCCATGTGGAGGCCACTTTGCAGGCGAAGCTACAGCCAGGAAAGCTCTGTTAGCAGGTTACTGGTACTAGACCCTCCACAAGGATGCCTATGATTACTGCAAGCGATGTGATGCAAGTTGTCAGAGAATGGGGAAACCTACCAAGATCAATGCCATGCCACTGTAACCTATCCTTCCTTTGAAGCGTTCGAGAAGTGGGGCATCGACTTCGTTGGCCCAATCGATGCTCCCACTAGAAGGAAACAGAACAGATACATCCTGGTATGTATGGATTATGTCACAAAGTGGTGTGAAGCTAAAGCCCTAAAGCGGGATGATGGTAACAGCGTGGCCCTGTTCATGTACGAGAATATCATCACCTGTTTTGGCAGTCCCCTAGAGCTTGTAAGTGACAGAGGCACTCATTTCATTAATAAAGTCATGGAAGAGTTGACAGAGCTGTATAAGATTCACCATCGCAAGTCCACTCCTTATTACCCCAGAGCCAACGGCCAAGTCGAAGTCACGAATCGCATCCTCTGCTCGATTCTGACAAGAACAATTGCCACACATCATTGTGACTGGGACGATCGACTTACAGAGGCCCTCTGGGCATAGAGAACTTCTTATAAAGTAGCAACAGGATAGACACCCTTCCAGCTGGTGTATGGTACAGAAGTTGTTTTCCCTGTTGAACTGGAATTGCCCTCTTTGCGAGTGGCTATCAAAGAGCATTTGGGGGACGATGATTCACTGCAACACCGTCTCCTACACCTGGAATGTTTGGACGAAACTCGCAGGATGGCTCTACAGTGCATGGAAGCCACGCAAGCTCGACGTAAGGCTTACCATGCCAGCTTCATCAAGCACAAGGAGTTCAAGAAAGGTGATTTGGTCCTAGCCTATGATTCACGATTTGGCAAGTTTCCTGGCAAGCTTCAACAGCGGTGGATGGGCCCATATAAGGTACTTGCTGTCAAACCTAATGGCTCTATCCAAGTGCAGACCGTTGATGCCTCTGATGATCCCTTTCTGATCAATGGATATCGCCTGAAGAGTTACTTCCCTCCTTGGGGATCTTGACAATCACGGTCACCTGATCCTTTTCCCCGTTGGCGTGGCACTGTAACTCTTATGATGCTACTTTTGATAGCCATTCTTCAGCCACTCCTAATGAGGTGGACACAACCCTCTGTCCCCTCAGCCCCACCTCCCGCCCCTGATCTCTTATCCTCTATTTTCCACCAGCGACAGTGGTGAGGATGGTTCTGACACATGGTATTTCTACCATTCTCCTTGTTACTTGAAAGAAAAAAAAAAGAGAGATACATATCGGTCATGGGAGAAAAGGACTTCGGTCCCTGTCATGCCGACCTATTCTTCGAGAAAAGGTGGAGACACCCTCGGGAATAGGGACAAAACAAGAAAAAAAGAAAAAAAAACAACAAAGAAAAAAAAACTGTTATGGGAGAAAAGGATGCAATTTCCTATCATAGCAGGCGTCGTTCCAAGAAAAGGTGGTTAACACCCTTGGGCAAGAAGCTGGCTGTGGAAAAGGTGGCAACACCCAGCAGTCCAGAAAGTGGATTCATTAATTGACATCCCCAGGATCCAGTTCCGAAGCTGCCTCCCTTGGTACACTATATCCTGTGCCTTTCTGCAGAGCGTTTGACAGTCCTCTAGCAGACGCTATGTTCCTATGTAACACAACGTTCGATTTGATGGCTACCTCCCTGGATATGCCTCTTCAACACAACTGACGACGCGATCTTCATCGACAAACAATCAAGTGACGCGAGCTTTCATCCTAACCAGATGGGGACGTGAGTATGGTTGCCCTTTGTCACTATCAACAGAGAGTGAGACAGAGGGTGGGGCAAGTGACTAGTCTTTTCCCTTTAAATCAAATGAGAGGTGAGAAGTGTGAATGAAGTGTTGCACGCATGGGATGGGCCTCTCAAGGCACAAAGCACGCTCTGTTTCTGTGCACTGCACCATAAGGCTCCCTGGCCTTCCTTCTTGCACTGTATGCCAGCACAGGGCGGGATGCACAGTTGCACCATCAAATACACACAAGTCATATAACCTCTGCAGAAGTGACCGTGAGGATTACATCAATGGGTTTCAGGACATGGTTGCCCTCTGTATCTTTCAACAGAGCGTGAGACAGAGGGTGGGCTGAGTGTGACTAGAGTTTCTTCAATCAATTACCGAGAGGTGAGATTTGAGGGACGTTACGACACTTGGAGTCAGGTACGTTCTCGTTTCCTTATGCACCCATGGGATGGGTCTCTGCCATCAACACTGGACACGTCACTCTGTTCTGTACACTGCACTGTAAGGCTCCCTTACCTTCCTCCTTGCACCTATGCCAGACGGGTTGGACGCACTAATGCACCATCAACGGTGCACCCTGGCATACTCCTTTGCACCATCCGCCTTGTCAATTCCTAAACCGGGTGTGAGATATGGGTTTCAATCATTATTCATTGAGTGATGTCCGTAATGGGACGAGTGACTGTTCTCTCATCCCATCTGAGTGCTATAAGCTGAGTGACTCTCCTTCGTCAGTGACATCGACTCGACGTGATTCATCCATCAACTGCCTCCCTGGTGCTGCCACGTGATCCCTGCCATGAAGGATGTGTGCTGTGAATATACCTTGGCACTTCCTGCAGCCGACAACGACAGTGGACATGCCATCGACAGTTAACCTTGATTCTCGACAACATGGGCCAAGTTTTTCTAACCCTACACCTTCTGTTGTCAGTGATGTTCATGTTTTAAGTGTGGGAACATTAGCGGTTGGTCTGTTGTGTGGTATTAGGTCCCTGTTGCTCGGTCAACCCTACCCGTTAATGTTTTAAGTGTGGGGACGCGTCCATGCACATCTATATTGCATACTGTCCTGCATATGCCTCACTTTGATCATGCATGTATACCATGACTTTCTATTACACTCCTGGGGTCCCTTCCCCACCCACCGGTCCACTGTCACCCCTCCCTTGGGACTGTTCCTCCTCCATTTCTCTTTTTCTCTTATTTTGCTGTGTTTCTATGTGAATGCACCCTACGTTTAGCGGCATCCCCATCTACCTTTATAGCCCTGTTCGTCCCTTTGAATGGTCCAATTTTCCTCTTTACCTACCCCTGTTCCGATGCACGATTTTTGAGTTATTAATTTTTGACAGATTTTGCGTAAATTGGTCAGTTTTCCATGTGAACGCGCTTTTCTTGTTTCGGAACCATGATCTGACGTGATAGCCCTGCCAATCACTTTCTCCCTGACATTTTTCCTTTTTACTCCGTGTCCTTCCGATGCACAGTTTGTCCAATATTAATTTTGCGGTTTTTCGGGACTTTTTTTTGTTTGTCTTTTTGACATTTTTCCATGTGAACCTGCCCTGTTTCCATCGAAATTCCAATTTGACTTGACAGCCGTGTCCACGTGCCTTTCCCTACATTTTTCCTTTTTTCTCCCCCCGTTTCGACTTCTAGATTTTTAATTATTAATTTTTAAATGTGTTTTTGAGTGTCTTTTTGTTGTTTTTCACATGTGAACCCCTCCTACTTCTGTCGGAACTGCGTTCTAACATGATAATCCTGTGCCACCCCTTCCTACGGACATTTTTCCTTTTTACTGCATGTCATTCCGGCAAGCGGTTTGTCCAATATTATTTTTCGATTCCATTTTTGGGTCTGTTTTTTGGGTTTTTTCCATGTGAACGCATCTTATTTCAGTCGGAACCATGTTTTGACGTGATAGGATTGTCGGGCACGAGCTTCTGCACATTTTTCCTTTTTCCCGCACTTCGTTCCGATGCACAGATCTTCCGATATTAATTTTCATTTGTGTTTTTGTACCCGTTTTTTGTGTTTTTTGCATGTGAACGCCCTTTACCACCCCCTCCCTCCCGGAACCCCCATTGCACATTTCCTCCGTCTTCCCCCTGTCGTCCTACATAATTTTTGTTTTTATGACATTTCGTTTCGATGCCCGGATTGTGAGATATTAATTTTTCCTTGTTTATACGTGTTTCGCGCGACTCATCCCGCGCGTGAACGCGTCTGTTTTCGATTTCACGCGTCTCCACACGCCCCGGTTGTGTCCGCGTGCCCCGTACTGACATCCCGACGCCATTCCGATCCCGTTACCTTTTTTATTTTATTTTATTTACTTCCCGTTTTTTTTAAAAAAAATTCCCTCCCCCTGACGGTCACCTCCCCCCGCATCCCAACCCCCCCTCTCTCTCTTCTTTTTCTTCTTCTTCTTCTTCTTTCTACCTTCTCTCTCCCCGACCCCTCCATCACCTTCCTCCTTCTGCGCCCCTCTTCCTCCTCTTCCCCACCCACCCTTCTCCTCCTCCCTCCTCCCTCGCCCCTCCTCGGACGCCTTCCGCCTCCCCTGCCTGGGCCCTCGTTGCCTCCCTGCCCCGGCGTTCGCCTTGCCATCGCCGCCTGGGCCTTGCCATCTCTGCCTGGCCCTTGACGCCTGTCGCCGCTGCCAGGGACGCCCACCACCTCTGCCGTCTTCGTCGCCCGTAACCAGCACCGCCGTTGTTGCCTTCCCGCCGCCCGCTGTCCTGTGCATGCCCCCGGCCACCTGGCCTGGCCTCCCTGGGCCCGCCTCCTACCGCCCTGATATCCCACCCACCCCATAACCCACCCCCCGCAAGCCCCCATTCCCCCCCACCAATCCCACCCACCCCATAACCCACCCCCCACAAGCCCCCATTCCCCCCCACCAATCCAACCCACCCCCCAACCCTGGTTCCCCTCCCCCAACCCCCCAGTCACCCCCTTTTAAGCCCCTGTTCTCCCCAAACCCGCAGGCTATGTTTAACAAAAAAAAAAAACCAACCGACCCACACACCCCCTTCCTTTCACACCCCGGCCTCCCACACAACAGGATGTTCCCGTGCGGCTGTTCCTTTGCGGTGTGACGTGTTCGTACTCTCTCCTCACGGTCGTTCACGCACAGGGACGCGCGTTCGCTTGTCCGTGCGGTGGTGTGCACCAGCTAGCTGTTCACACGCAGCTGACACGCAATCCATTCCCGGGTATATATTCCTAAATTTTTAATTTCCAAACCCTAAAAATACATTTAAAATTTCAAAAATTCATTAAAAATCAATTAAAATCCAAAAAAATTACAGAAAAATCCTTAAAAAAATCCCAATATTTCTGCAGTCAATTGAAATATTTTTTCAAACTGAAAATCTCAGAACAAATTTCAGAAAATTCAGAGCCCATAGAGACGGGATGCTAGAACTTACTATTCCTTCTGTTCACCGCCTGGTAACAGGAGATGCTATTCCGTTCCTGTGCAAGGATATCCAGAGTTCTATTGAACTTTCGATGACTGCCTCTATCCAGCAATTATATTCTTCATTTTATGATGAAGTTCAGCAGTCTAAGGAGGAACTGAATAAGACCAATACTGAGTTAGCCTCTGCTCAGGAGAAATTCTCTGACCTTTGTACGCAAATGGAGCAGCATAATAAGCTCATGGATACTCAGAAAGCTGAAACCTCTAAGTTGAAAGCTGAGTTGGCAGAAGCTAGGTCTCAAGTGGTTGCTGTAACAGAGGAGAGGAATAAGTTACAGAAGGAGAGTCAAGAGATTAAGGAGGTGATAGCTGCCCAAGCAGAGAAGTTTAAATCCACCACAACTATCTTAGACCAGAGCAATGCTCAAATCCAGCAACTCAAAGATCAGTTGGCTCAGTCTCGGTCTAATACACAGAGTCCTGTGCAACCAGTTTCTCTTTTATCCCCTGCAGACTTGGCAGCTCTTCAGAGACAGGCTACATTATGTCCCTTATTTTAGGCCAAGGTGGAAAAATTGCAATCTCGCATGGATTTATTATGGTCTTCTTTTGAGCAGTATCAAGAATATGTTCCACCAGATCATTCCTTTTTTTCCATTATCAACAACAGAAGTTGGCCTTCTATATAAAACTTTCCACGATGGATTTACCTATTCCAGAGGATGGATGGAGTGGGGCCTGGTCATTTGATTTGCTAATAGAAGTAGTGAGGATGGTTTTTGAAGACTCTGTCACTCCAGATACGATGCTTCTGTCCTATATGTATTTGAGGGGTGATTTACTGATTCCAGATGATGAAGATCTGGCTTGGTATGTCGGAGATGTGGTATTGCAAGCTTCTTTGTATGTCTGACATTTGGAGCTGAGGATTGATGAGATGTTCCAGGGATATTCTTCAAAGGTGGCTGAGTGTCCTGAGTTTTCATGGCACACTATGGTTGATGCTATCATTTTGAATCACCGTCAGGTCAAAGCTTCAGCTCATGCCCAAAACATTAACCAACTGAGGGTGGATCTTTTAGCCTATCTCTCCAACCAACCCCCATTTGATACTTCTTTCTTTGAAGCCTATCATCGTAGATCAGCTTTAGGTCCATCCTTACCATGCCTAACTCATTATCAACAAATGGCCCATAGGTATGATGCTTATATTTTCCTTTTTCAATCTAACCCAAAGGTCATTTTACCTCTTCTTTTCCAACCTCAAGGATCTTCTCAAATTCCTATATTTACCCATTGTTCTTTTATTGAAGATCGAGTTTTTCTATCTCCTGATCCTTGTCCTTCCCCATCCCCTGACATTCTATCAACTTTTCCTGCTTATCTTTTAACGCCTTTCTTAACCGAATCTCCTCAATTTTCAACAAATCCATCTTTAATCCATTCTTCATTTTATGATTTTGCCTATCCATCGCTTCATCCTCTTTCATTAGTCCCTCTTCCATCTCCTAACACTTCTATTCCTAATCCTCCTCAGTTGGTTAGTGGGTATCAAGGTTTTGATCAGAAGATTCTTCGAAGAAGAGACTGGAGTTCAAATGATTCCCTTACTGGACCTCAAATCAATTGGCCATTGATCCCAGGAGAATGGATAAGTGCTAGTCAGGCTTATCAGAATTATCTGCATTTTGCTCAACAATATTCTCAGTCTGCAGATCCTTCTGTGCGCTTAACTGCTCATTTTACTTGGTACCTGGCGTATATGCATAGGCATTCCCATAATGATTCAAAATCTGTTCCAAAGTTGTGCATGAATGTCAATGTGAGTATTGATTCCCAGCAACTGGATGTCTTGTACTTTCATGCCCTCTGTTTGCCTAGCAGATACCTCATCTTATTGGAAAGGATGTGCTGCCTTCAATTCTTTCAGAATCCTCCCAAGACATTTGTAGATGAATCCTTGTCCATGGATCGTTTTCGAAATCACCAAGCCTTCAAAAGGGATCATCTTCATTGATACCTTTGCAATGTATTGTGGATGATTTTTAATGATAAATCTCTCTTTTTGGAGGAGTCATTCAGATGGTTGTGTTGTGCGTAGTGTTTGTGTTGTGGGTTAATTTATGTGATAAGATCGTGGTGGTTGCCTATTCAATTTGCTTTCGTGCGAGCTACATTTTTGGAGAATTGTGGTGATGGTGTTGCTGGTTGGATAGTTGAAGATGCTGATGCAGAAGAAGAAACCTCTTATATCCTTTACAAGTTTGTTGTGATTTCTAGTTTGATAAGAAGTGTTCATGTATAAAGGGTTTTCCTTTCGTTGTATTCTTTATATCAGATACATGTTATAAGTTGGGGTCGTGGTTGGATGGACTGTTTTTGAAGATTTATTGAAGATCAAAGTTGAGCTCTTGAATGAACTTGTATTCCCTTTTTCTTGGGTCACGAGGACGCTTCCTTATTAAGTATGGGGATATGTTGAGTGTTGAAATGACCTATTTTTTGGCTGATTTTTGTTGTTTTTGAGAGCTGAATGGTTGATTTTATGAGATTATTGATTGGTTTGGAAGTGGTTTGAGAGTGTTTTGGATAGGTTGGAATGGTTTTATTAAGCTCATGATGTTTATTAGTAGAGATGTGAAGTTCTGTTGATGTTCTGATATGTTCTGTTTGGTCCTGATAGTCTCTGTTGAGCTTCTGTTTTGTTCTGTTTTCTCTCTGTATGAAAGGATGGAGTATTGATTGATAGGTTTTGAGATTGCTTGAAAGCTTATTGAGTGATTTTTGATGGTTTGGAATGGTTTTGGTATGAGTTATGTGGTTCTGATGCTTTCTGTTGACCTTCTGTAACTCTCTGTTGAGCTTCTGTAACTCTCTGTAGACCTTCTGTATGCCTCTGTATGTGTTCTGTTGGATGAGAGTGTAGCTTGGGAAAGTTTTATAGCCTTGGAAAGAGGTGAATACAAGTGCAAAAGAGCTAAAAGAAGTCAAAGAAGTAGCTGTTGAAGACTCAAGTAAAGACTGGAGTGAAGTGACAGTGGTGAGCTATGAAGAGTCACTGTAGTGGCTCTAGTACCTCTTCGCATCTGACATACCTTTTGGGAGGTGTCTCCAAGACCAAAAAAGGGTTATTATGAGTGATTATTGAGTGATTGTAGTGAGGCTTTGATATATTATTGAGAGCATACTATTGTGAGAGAGATCATATGTGAGAGATAGTCAATTTTATGTGAGAAAATGTATCTTTTTATGAGAGAGAACACTATGAAGACATTGAAGATGAATACTATGTGATGTATTTTCCATTCAAAGATTGTGTATTCTCTTGTGTTCTTTGTTCTATTGATGGATTTTGTGAAGATGTTGAAGAATATGGTTGATTCTATCAAATTCGTGGGAGATATTTACTATGATGCTGCGTGAAGAATTGTTGTTTTCTTTGTTTTGATGATCAAAAGAATGAAATAAAAGCTTGTTGATGTTACAAGATAGATTTTCTTGCAAGATAATTACATTTTCCTTGGTGTTCCTCTTGGGGCTCCACTCTACCATTGTTTGTTCCTTATGCTAGAGGCCCTCTTTGTATTGCTTCATTTCTTCTTCTAACTTAAGCACTTTGTTTTCTTGGTCATTCAAGGCTTTTTAAAATTCATTCAAAGAAACTTGGAACTATAATAAGTTTTGATTATCATTATTTAACATTGTTAATAATATTGATGCATGTGAATATTTCACCTAAGTGCTTGCAATAATCTGATAGACCTTGCTCATCATTCCCAATATAAGTGAGCAATGAAGATATAGAATTAAAAGGAGGATTCGGGCTGGTACTAGGGTCATTAGATATAAGACACCCTCAAGCCAAAGATCAATATTTTTCTTTCACTCTTTACGGTATTGGGAAGCTATTTTTGCATTTAGGCTATGCTTACTATAGCATATATTTGTCATAGCATACGCCTCATCCACAGAAACATGTACATCCACTCTCCTCTTATGATTTCTTATTCCTTATGACATCGTAATATACATCAATGAAGATCAAGCCTTTGGAAAGTAGCTCCCTAGGTTTTTTGTAAAGAACCTAACTTGTACCTTTTTATAGGAAAACTACAAGCTCCTAGCCAAGGCACTTAGAATCGAAACACTCAATTGCCAGTTCCTCTCATGGACAACCAAGTTTTTCCTCCTACTCAATGAGATGAAGATCCCCCTGTTTTCCATATCAATGAAAAGGGTAAAGTTGGTGGCATGTTAAAATATATAACAAACCCCAAGCCAAAGCCACTCAATAAAGCATGAGAGAAGGAGACACTAAAAGAGGAGCTTTCCATAGTCCTTGTCCTCCTCAAAAGCTTATTTGTGGCTACTCACAGTGGTGAGGGAGAGGAAGCTTCAAGAGTGTCAAGATTTCACTCTCCACAACTCGAGATGAGTTGGATGAGAGCATGGATGCAAACTTGAGGGTGTCCAGCCTAGTTGAATCTTTGTTGGCCTTACTAGGTTCATCTTTCTCCATGAGGTGCATAAGATGTTTGATATATGGGAGGATGAGGCACTCTCCATGCTAGCAATAACATGTGACTTTCCTCTGAACACCATGCCAACTTTGCCAATTCCCACTATCTCCCCCAAGCAAGGGTGGTAATTGATGCACTTGTGGTTGCAATTGACACCTCATAGTGAGCTGTAGTTGGGCCAAATGGATTTGAGGCTACCCGCACTAGGATGAATGCAATGAGATGCCCCATGACTCCACTTAGGTATCACCCTGAGAACAATAGATGAGTCTAGATCCAACATGGACATAACCAAATAGGCCAAGGTTAAGGCTAATGAAGCCCAAGAGGTAAATCTAAATAGCTTATATGTGTTCCTTATTTAGTTTAATAGAAAACCACTAAAGGCTTATTCCTAATTACATAGCATGCTAGTATACACAAATTTGCTAGTAAGACAAGGCAATTGAGGGGCATTTGGAAAAGATATTGCCTTAGCTTGATACATAGGCTAGATTCCTCTTTGATGCATTATCATGGTTCACATTGAGTACACCCCCATTGCTCATGCTTGGCTCACAATTCTCAAAGAAAATTTCAAGGTGCCATCACTACAAGGATTTAAGCCTATAGCGACGGCGGGTAGCGACGTGGGTACCGGCGTCACTATTTGCGTTGCAAAAGTGATGTAAATAGCGACGCAAATAGTGACGTTCCATAGGGGAAAAAAACAGGCCGAAACCGAGCACGGCTTTATTTCGTGTTTTTGCGTTTTGTGTTTTGAGAGCGAGAGAGAGAGAGAGAGAGAGAGAGAGAGAGAGAGAGAGAGAGAGAGAGAGAGAGAGAGAGAGCGACCGTCGTGAGAGAGGGAGAGGAAGAAGACTTGCCGCCGCCGCCGTTGTTCACGAAGGAGAGGAGGAGCCTTCATCGCGAAGAGGAGCCGCCCCACAGTCGCCATATCTCATCAGTGAGTCTCCCTCTCTCCTTCTTTTTCTTGTTTAAGGTCTAAATCACTTTCTCTTTTGCTTGTTTAGGAGAGGAAATGAGAGAGAAAGAGAGGGAGACGGAGAGGGAGAGAGAGAAAGAGAAAGACAAAGACAAAGACAAAGACAAAGAGAAAGAGAAAGAGAAAGAGAGGGAGAGGGAGGGGGAGGAAATGAGAGAGGGAGAGAAAGAGAAAGAGAGGGAGAGGGAGAGGGAGAGGGAGGGAGAGTGCATTCTCTCTCTCCCTCTCCCTTTTTCTTTTGGAGAGTGTTAGGATATATTGTGAGAGGGAGAGGAAATGAGAGAGAAAGAGAGGGAGAGGGAGAGAGAGGGGGAGGAAATGAGAGAGGGAGAGAAAGAGAAAGAGATGTATACTCAAATGTATAGCTTTATGGAGATGTATGTCTACTCAAATGGATAGCTTTTGTCTACTCAAGATGTAGTCCACCTGTGTGTATATATATTGGAACGATAACATATCCATGATTATGGTAATGGTATGCACTTTGCTTTTTTTATGGATACCATTACATCGACTCCTTAAGAGGGCTAAAAATTGGTCATACACTTTATAAAGTCTAATTAGGAGATTTAAGATGCACGATAATGGACTTATCGATAATGGTATGCAATGTGCTTTACCATGGGCCACGTACATTGGTGACTCTTTAAGATGGCTTAAAATTGGTCATATCCTTCATAATGTCCAAGTAGGGGATCTAATTGTGATATGCATAATTCCTTGTTTTTGTATTAACTTTATAGGCATAACAAATTAGTAATCATGCCAACTAAAAGAAAATGATCCCCTAGCTAATGGTCATTATGGTACTTCATCAAAATGAACCCAAAAGTATTGCCATAGAAGAAGAATCCCTTAAATTGAGCATAGGATATTTTCTTCAAAGGTTATGACTATGAGTATAATTGATTGGAACAAATTTTATAACTATGGTACACACACACACACCCCCACACAGGCACAAACATTTTTCCTATTTGATATTATCTTTGACATGGTAACCTTGTATTACATTGTTGCATTTGATGTCTTCCAATCATTACAATAAAAGTTGATAAATTTCATAGATGGCATTAATTTTTATACATGGACCTAGGACAAAAAAACCACATTACTAAGATGCTTTTTGTTGAGATTGGTTTATTATTAGACTAAGAGATCCTTAATGATACTCATAAATTTTCTATACCATCAATGTTGATGTTGTGCTAGAAAGAATATATGAATATATGGCTAAGTGTACATAAGCATATAGAATTTACTTGACATCTTGATATCCCATAACTAGAGTGTACGGTGACACATATCGCTACTTCATGATATTACTTCACACACGCACATGCACACCCACATGCATGCACAAGCACACGCACGCACACGCACACACACACACACATGCATGATTAATGCATATTATGATATATATGTAACATTGAGTAGATCCCCTCTAAGATACTCAAAGCCCTCTAGTGCAGTTGTATAAGTAATCCTAGGTGTCAACAAAATGAGACTAAGAAAGAACTATGATGAAACAAAGTGGAAAGTGATATTCATCAATGGCACCTAGGATTACTTATACAACTAGGATTTGTTGACAAAGTTGTATTTTGTTGACTAGGATTACTTATACTCAAAGCCCTCTAGTGCAGTTGTATAAGTAATCCTAGTAGAGCCCCTCTAAGATATTCAAAGTACATAACCTAGAGACCGTAGCTAGGTATATAAGGTATAATGGCCATACAAGAAGACACCTCAATAATTGACTGATCACCACTAAATCCCAAAGAAGAATCGTGTTCCATCCCCTTCAACTCTATATTCACATGGTGAAGAACTTCATTAATCATAGCATCCTTGTCACCAATCTTTTTGTTGCAATGATAAAGTAACATATTCATCACTTTTCCTTTTAGCATCTAAGCCATTATCCAATCTTTTAGTCAAGTCCAAACATTTAGTCTTCAACTCATGAAACTTATGAACCAATGCCTTTTTTTTCCACAATAATGAATAATTATCTACCGGGACATACAAATCCTTGAGCAATGGTATATGGCCGAGATATAACATCAATAAATCTCTCAACTACTATGTCCCATGCATTTTTTACATCAATCAGTAAAGCATTTCTTATATCTTGAAGTTTAGATTTCAACACCATGGATGCATCAATATCAACCTCAATGTTTTTCAAAATTTGCTTCTCAACCTCTTGCAGAGGCTAAAACCTCTCAAGCAAGAGCTTATGGTCAACTTGCAACTTGACATACATCTCCATAAAGCTATCCATTTGAGCCTCGTTTTCCCAAATTGTATTACAAGTCATTAAATTGTTTGTTGTAACGTAGACAAGATGGAAAACGAAGAAGGTCCTGTTGTTCAAGATCGCGAGGCGTATCTTAATCAGCGTGTTCCATGTCCTTGCTCTCAATGCAAGTTGGCAATTAGACGAAAAAGCCAATTGTCTATAGAACACGTACAACGATTTGGTGAGTTTCAATCTGAGATCATTGATCAAGCGATTGCGAATTTTCAACAAACGGTAATTTGAAGTTAATATCAATCATGCATTGTACTCACAAGCTAATTGAATACCATATACAATAAGATTGGGTCTTGCTGGAAAATTTTCTATCCAGGGAGGTGATGTCTCGTCCCAAGGGGGAGTGCACCCTTTGCAGCCAATTAGAAGAGTTCGTGGGCGTGTGATGGATGGAGTACAAGAGCCAATCCACCACTCGCAAGGCCAATCTATACCGTCAATGCCAGAGGAGACAGGCAACCTTCCAGACCTACCTACAATCTTGGAGCTTGAGATGGAGGCAATGATCGATGCATTGATTCCCATGGATGTCAAGACTTCTGATCCGCTTAGAGAGGAAGCATCCATACCATTATATGATGGGTGCCGAGTATCTCGGTTGAAGACACTGCTTGCACTCTTAAGTGTGCAAGCAAAATACGGGTGGAGCGATATGAGTGTGACCGAGTTGTTTAGGTACCTTGTACATACGCTTCATTGATTTTTTTTGACATTATTATTACAAACATTTGTGCTTTTTCAAGGTGTTTTATGATTTTTTTCAGGTTATTGAAATATCATATATTACCACCTGCAAATACCATGCCTGAGTCTCGTGATGATGCACGACATGTTTTACGGAAGCTTGGCATGGACTACAATAACATCCATGCATGTATCAACGATTGCTGTCTGTTTTGAGAAGAATACGAGACTATGGAGACATGTCCAAAGTGTGGTGCTCACAGGTATCAACAGGACTTGCAAGGGCAAACCATCCCTCAAAAAGTTCTCAGACACTTTAACACCATATTGGGGAATATGGGAATTTCCCGTAAGTTTGGGACATGTGGTCAAATCTTGGGATTTGTCATAACTTGAACACTATAACTCCAAACCGAGTGCTCTATAGCTCAATAGATTCCATTTTTCAAGCGCTTTCCAATGATAGGTCACATTATATGGTTTTGAGAAACTTATGGGCATGTTATCCGGGTGCCACCTTTTTAGTATTCAAAAAATGGGAATTGGGAGATTCCCAAACTCACTAATATTCTGTTCTTTCCGCTCATCCCCCACATAAACCACATGTTTCGTACGTTCGACATGGCGAGCTTGATAACATGGCATGTGCAGAATAGGTCCACAGATGGAGTTCAACGAATATCAGCGGATTCGCACGCATGGAGCCACATTGACTCTACCTTCCCAGGCTTTACGCGAGAGCCAAGGAATCTTCGGCTCGATCTCGCAATGGATGGCGTGAACCCATTCGGTCTGCGCTCAACTTCTTACAGTGTGTGGCCTATAGTCCTTGTCAACTACAACATCACTCCATGGCTTTCTACGAAGAAAGGACATCTCATCCTTAGCTTGCTCATCCCAGGCCGCTACAAAGTAGAAAATATGGACGTGTATCTTCGTCCATTAGTCGATGAGCTTAAGATTTTATGGGAGGAGGGAGTCACTGTGCAATATATGAGCAGGCGCGATGGTCGGCGGCGATCAGCCAATATTTGAGCCATTCTCATATGGACGATGCATGACTTTTCGGGATTGGGAGAGTGCTCAGGTGAGCAAGCCTCCATTCTCGCTGGTAATATCTATATTTTATCTCATTCAATCAAGTATTCACTAGGTCGTGGTGTTGGAACAGGTCTGGTTACCTCAGGTTATCATGCATGTCCATTGTGCGGGCCACAGTTAGACTCCCGAAGGTGACGAACCATGAAGAAGATGGTATATCAAGGACACGCTACTTTCTTGTCGGAGGATCATGAACTCAGGGAAGGTTTCCTTGGACGACCTCCAACACGTATGAACACTGCAAGCTGGTACGAGTTGAAAATGGTCCATGCGGAATCACATCCAAATGGAATACGACGGTTTTCAGTTTTCTACGAGTTGCCATATTGGACCCACTTACAGGTCAACCACTTGTTGGATCCCATGCATATTTTCAAGAATATGGGTAGCTTGCTATGGGATCACATCACAGGAAAGAGAGACACTATAGGGGCACGAATGGATTTGAAGGAGGTAGGTAAGATGCCGCAGTCAAGTGCTGATGGTCGCGTGCAGCTTCCTCGCGCTCCTTGGGTTTTGTCCACTAAAGAAGAGCGCATTGTGAAGCAAGTAATCAAGTCTATCCGCACTCCGATGGGTATGATGCGTTCTCTCAGGTCCGCATTTTCTAAAGACGACCAATTATCGAGGCTAAAATCCCATGATTGGCATAAGATATGTCAGGTTTGTACTACGAATGGATTGTAATTAGCGTGGGAATTTTGCTATTTGGAATGTGGCCATTATTCATAATGCTTTCTCATTTGTGGCAGTTTGTACTACTGATCGCGATCGCAGGATGTCTTACTCCAGAAATTTGCGGGGCCATTTACAAGTTGTCGACTTTGGTGCAATGGATCTCACAGAAGGAGATTAAGATGTCCTCTATTGAATCCGCAAGGTGGGGAGTAGTGGAGACGGTCTGTCTCTTTGAGAAATACCTGCCCACCAACATGCTCACGATACAAATCCACCTTCTTGTGCATCTTGTGGACGAAGTGGAGATTGCTGGACCTGTCCATATGCGATGGATGTTCTCCTTAGAGCGCTTCATGAAAACCCTGAAAGTCTTTGTGCGACAATGAGCTCGGTTAGAAGGTAGCATGGCCGAAGGTTGGTTGGTGTCTGAGGCGCTAGTGCATATTTCACAATGGCTGCCAACAGTGGAACCAGACAATGAAATGCTATGGTCGCTGAAGGACGATGATAGACTGACTGGAGATGTGGTGGTTTAAGATGGGGTAGAAAAAAGAATGAATGCCTCAATGGAAGAGAAGGTGAATCGCTTTTGTATGTTGCACCATGCCTCCATGGAGACGTGGCTCGCCAAGTACCAGATTGCAAGGCAAGATCGAGAGGAAGCACGAGCTGAATTCTGACGTAATATGCGTCATCGGCCGATTCGATATTCGGAAGGCATGGAGGAGATGCTGCGGTTTATGTCAATGCGATGGTTGCATGGAGCCTTGACCGTAGCATCTCGCGAAGGGACAGAGGTCTCAATGGAGAAGTGGGAATTCTCGAGGGGATGTAGTCCAAAGGTGATGAGAGGTTTAGAATCTGTCGTATCTAAATTTTATATGTGACATCTAATTTGAGTGTTTCAATGTACAGTACAAAATATATAGTGTAGTGTGGTCACGTGGACGACATTTCCGCGTGGAGCATATTGACAAAATGCACTCCACAATGGACTGTGGTGTCATGGCAAGGTTTGAGCAAGAGAGCCGACGACGAGCAATGGATCCAAACACGGTTGTGGATGAGATGGAGTATTTTGGGAACTTGCAAAGTATTATTACGGTAGATTACCGTAGCTTCTCCATGATACCATTCGATGTGCAGTGGTTCAAAGTTGTACTTGGAGAAGCTGGAGCAACAGTTCAACGAGGTCTATCTGGATTTCTCGAAATAGATTCCGAAAAAAAATGGACGGATTTGCGCGACACCTTTGTGTTGCCGGCCCATTGTGAACAGGTGCATGGAGTCATTTGCTTGCTAATTGTATTACGACATGGTTTATGTCACAATGGTTTGAACTCTCTTGTACGTGTTTGTGAACAGGTAATCTTCTATCCAAACCCCCGACAACCTCGATGGTGGTATGTTATACCTTCAACTCCCCGAAGCGATGTTCCGAGCATAGATGAAGATAATTTGAAAATAGAGGGGTCAATATTGCAAGGGGTGGAGGCCGTGGAAAGCTTGGAGCCAGCATCGACTAACAATGATGGAAATACAGGAGTCCAAGAATTCTTTGAGAACGAGGCAGACTTATTCTTTTGTGATGACATGTCTATCGACCTTCCAGTGTATGCGGAGTTATGTCAGGAGATTAACATGGGACCATAGGATACTTCATACTTGGAGCATCCACTTACTCAATTCGTTGACCAATCGCTTATAAGGGTACATAAGATATGCATTTTAAGTGAGATTTTTTTAAAATGATTTATATTACCGTGCTTTGTATGATTTAAATTGATTATTCTAACATCATTTTTTGTCTGTACAGGTGACATTTTCAGGATGAGTCAAGGGATGAGCGACGAGGAGTTATAGGACATCTTCGCACGCATGTCTCCAGACCAGATCACCAGATTCAGAGAGACGGCAGACCATGAGCTGTCTCGTTCTTCGTCAGGGTGCTCTGCTAGATTTGCTTTAGCGTGATCGGATACTTCGGCTTCGAGCAGACGATCTCGACACTCACGACTTGGGCCAGAGGGAGGGAGTGCATCGAGATCAGGGAAATGCTGCTGTGGAGACACGGATGTGGTATCTCCGTCTCGTCGTTCAGCTGGAGCTGCATCACCTCCAAGATTTGTCACACCTGTGGGGACGTCTACTCCAGTTACTCCAGCTTTTGCGCAGCCGTTAGCAGGTGGCACCCCTTTGGGTGCCACTCCGAGAGAGATTACCCCCGTCGGTACACCGGATGCAGAGGGGTCTCCTGGATATGCCCAGGAGCGTGGACGCAGATGGGAGAGGATCTATCTTAGGCAGACTCCTAGGGGTTATGGATATCTGGTCGATAGTAGATCAGGAGCCATCATCATGAATGATGAGGGGAGGAGGGTGATGGCTCGCATGAGAGAGTTGTGCCAACAAGTTTTTCGGCACAACGTCTTGGATCATTGGAAGAACATACCGGAGGGGAGCAAGGACTACATAGTAGCATCCTTGCACGAGGAGTTTCCGGTGCCAGCCGCAATAGATAGATTCTCTACGGGCTGGATGATGGATTGCATGCATGCATACATGCCACATGGACGATCTGATGCATGCAAGGCAATCAAGAGTGGGGCTGCAAAGCCCGAGTGGTTAGATGCAGACAACTGGCGCCGAATGAGGGAGGAGGCTACAGATTCTCCAAGACACTGGAGTCAGCAGTGTGAGGCGGCAAGGGCACGACTTGAGGCCGGAGTGGTCCATCATCTTGGGAGTGGCAGCTACAGGACATATTTGGAGGACTTTGTAAGTTTTTCTTTTGTTTTGCTTGTTTGTTTTTTTGAAATATTCTTTGTACTGACAATCATGTTTCTAACAGTTAGCATTTTGTTTACTTTGCAGCACTCCATTACAAATCGCGATCCATCTGGTCTTGAGACTCGATATGCAAAGAAGCACGGTCTCAATGCATTGATCGACCAATTGTATAGACGCGGTGGCCCTGTAAGTCACTCATCTTTCTTGTTCGTAGTTACCATGAGATATTTGAATGCATTATTGTATGGTGGACTGATGTGTTGTTTATTTTTCTGCAGAGTCCGTTCGATGCTCCTTTGCGACGGGACAAGCTTTCGGGGGACGAGGATGTGTAGCTCGCCCTTGGATCCCTGGAGCTCACACACCTTTATTTTTGAGTCGCCTGATCTATGTAGACATGTTCTATGTATTAGTGATATCCTGTCATGACTGTACCAATCGCTTTTTATGTGATCATGTATTTATTTCATATATCAATTTTATGATTTCAGTATACATTCTTTTTGTTTGCAAGTGCTTTGTACACAGTAGTGAAGAAACTATTTTGTATGGCTCTACAAAAAAAATTTATCCCTATTACCGTCGCTATTAGCGTCACAAATTTTACTACTCGCGTCGCTATTGGCATCGCTATGCACGTCGCAAACCATCGCTATCAACGTTAGTATTGGCGTCGCTATAGCGACGCCAATAGTGACGCTAATAGCGACGCCAATACTGACGTTTCTATGACGTCGTTAATAACGACGCTTTTTGCGACGACGGGGGCAAATTTTGTTGTTTGTATTTTCATCGCTTTAAACATCGGTATAAGGCCTATATCTTGTAGTGCATGTGTCTCAAGCATCATCCCCCAATGAAAACAAGATCATCATTGTTCAAAAGGAAGACATATTTTTGGCGTGTGCTTATGTGGGAGAATTGTGAGCTTTGTGGCTTTTGGGAATTCTTTTGAGGCTGCGAAAACAAAAACGGTTGCAAATGTGGTGTATGAGCTATTGCTTGCAGTGTGAAGAGATACTATAAGCAAGTGGTTGAAGCCATTAAAAAGTTGCATCTTTGAAGCCATTAATTGCTTCTATACTCGCATTACTAGCTCTACAATGGTGTTTAGCTAAGAAGCAACTTGATGTAAAAAGAATGCATATTTCTCTTTTTTTACATAACTTGTATGTGTAAATATGGTGTCTCAATCTTGTTTCTTTTTTCCTCATGTAGGCAACTATGAAAACGTGATTGGTATCCATCAAAATGTAGTCATGGAAGTCTATAATATCAAAGTGGTATTTGAATTTAGGCCCAAAAATTTTGAAGCATTTGGAATGTGATGCACTTGGCTAAAAATTTTACCATCAATGTTGATGTTGATGTTTGGCTCTCCCTAGATAGTAATGTTATCTATAGCAATGATTGGCATTTCCATAGATCATGTCAAAGTTGGGTTCAGTAGGATGAACACTTGCACTTATTCCCTTGGAGAATCTTGCCTTGAAAAGCTTGGAGAGATGGAGGATGGGATTGAAGAGCTTGGAGAACCTTAGGATGTGGTTGTAGAGGGTGGTACAGTTAGTAGACAAGAAAAAGATGCCATGATGTATGAAATACATAGATAACGATCTTTTGTGCCTACTACTAGCTCTAGCACCCTCTAAAACCACATCCTAATGCCTATGTGCATTATCATGGAAAAGAACTATTATGATTATAATGATTATGAATATAAATAACATCACCAGAAAGCATCATGGAGGCTATACAATAATTAGTTAAAGCATGTGATCCACATGAGTGAAAAACATATAAATCAATTGAACATTCTCCAAATATGGAGGCTATACAATAAGTAGTTAAAACATGTGATCCATATGAGTGAAAAACATATAAATCAATTGAACATTCTCCAAAACTAAATAGATAGATGTACAAAACTCGATTACATTGATGTACATGGAGAAAATGAATTTCTCTAAAGGATTTACAAACCAAGTGAAGGGGATGCAATAGCAGTGGAGAAGGAGAAGAGGAAGATGCGGGAGAGAAGAGCACACACAATTTAGGTGTTGTCCAACTGAATTGACAGCCTTATTGCACTATCATATTATATATGAATAACGAATGGGCAATCAAGTGTACACAGGCAGGCCCAGAGGCCTTTTACCCCAACAACCTCCCACTAAAAGGCCAATGCGGCTAGGGAGTAAAAACAAAGAAAATAAAAGAAAAAAGACAAGGTGAGGAATCATGACATCTCACCCAATGCCCAATCGAAAAGCGAGCTACGCAAGAAGTGTCGAGAACCTCTGCAGAAGATGAGTCAAGCATCCCCAAGTCCATGACATCCAATAGATAAGTGATCCCGCATCTCCATACAATGGAGAAATCCAAGAATGCTTCTCATGAAGCAAGCACAACTCATCAATGCACGGCTGTAAAGCATTAGAGTCGTGCATAGCATCACTTAGTGCATACAAGACAACGGAGAGCAGTCAAAATCTCTAGAGTCAATCACTGAAAGAGAGCCAACATCCTAGACACTCGTGTCCAACAAGGTCTCAAGACTACATGTGGCCTTAGCGATGCGGAAGACTGACATATGGTTGGCTGTCTAGCCTGCAAAACTACAAGAAAACGGCTCTCATAAGCCTACAAGGGGTCTAGCAACTGACCAAAAACATCGTGACACCGATTGCTATGCATAGCTACGTCATCTGGCCAATAAGTGCCTCATTTTCAGCATAAACAAATTGTTGTAATGGCATTGTAGCTATTGTAAAATCAGCCATAAAGCGTACTAAATGCTCATCGAGAGGCCTGAGAGGTGTCTGCATCTCATACAAGACAGCATGATGGCAGCATATGACCTACTAGACATCCAAATCCCATAATCTGCAGGCCTTAAAGTCACCATCTCCATAACCAAGGAGGATACATCTATGTGACATAGGCTCATGTGGCATACATACAGATGCCTGGCAGCCAAACATCCTCAAGTAATCATAGGAGGGTTGCATGCCACTCCATGCCTCATGGAGTGTAATACAATCCAAGGTCAAGCACGGTGTCCTGTTAACCAAATAGGCTGTCGTCATAAGGGTCTCAGCCCAAAAGCCATAAGACAACCCAACTTTGGTAAGCATAGAAGCAACCTTTGCATGTAAGGTCATGCACATGCCATGAGCAATCCCATAATACCGTGGGCACAAGAAATCAATGTCATACTGCTGACAAGAGGTTTGAAAGCTGGGAGAGAGAGCATGACTCTCACAATCCATCTGCAAGCACCTAGGCTTGCTACCAACAGAATCCATAAACCTGTCAAGCATAACTGTAGCATCCTCAATTTGCACCAAGGGAAAAGCCCAAACACGGTGGGTAGCATGATCAACAAAGGTCACAAAGTACGACACTTCACCAAGTGACGGGGAAGGCATAGGTTCATATACTGCACAATGGACAAGATTTAGAGGAGCATGCCTCATACAATCGCCATAAGTCAAGGGGGCTTTGCAAGGACCAAGAGTATAATCAGGGCAAGTATCAAGATCTGTAAGTGACATAGGAGGCAGCAATGAGTTTGAATGAGATAAGATCTCCATCTCTCTGTGATGCATATGGCCTAGGCGATAATGCCATAATAATGCATTTGGTATCTTGATAATTGCAACCATAGAATCTCCCACATGAGAGACATGCACTGGGTAATGAGAACCAACTCTAGAACCTCTGGCCAAAACCAAGCAACCACGATAGATCTTGCATGACCTATCCTGAAAGAGAAATAGAGTAACCTGCATCATGAAAATGACTGACAAAAATCAAGCTCTTACTGAGCATGGGAACATGTAAAATATCCCTAAGCATAAGAGAAGTCCCATTAGGCAAATCTAGGTGTATGTCCCCTATACTAAAAATAGCATAAGTCTACTCAAGGCCCAAATAAATGCATCCATCAAACTCCATGTAAGTAGAGAACCATGCTCTATGTGGAGTAACATGACAAGATGCCATAGAATCCAATAGCCAATCTGAGGTGTAGGTCGTATCACTGAGCAAGAAAGTTGTAGGGAAACTAGATGACAGGAGTATATGTTCAACTCCATCATCATGGGTAACAACATGTACCTCACCACTAGTAACAATGGTAACACCCGCTGCATCTCATGTATCTCTGACTCTCTGCTCATGTCAAATTCGCCTCTATCTTTGCTGCTCTCTAATCCATCTAAAACATTTTCTTTTAACATGCCCAAGCTTTCCACAATGGAAGCAAACAACAACTGTAACTAAAAAACCTGTAGAAGACGACAAGGAATCCAAGTCATCATGAATAGGGCTATCCAAGGAGTCGAAGGCTGTCCCAACAAAGGGAACCTACTCATGAAGACAATCATCTGCAAGTACATCAGTGCTAGAAGCATGCTGCAAAGGCTCATGAAACCTCAACAGATGGGAGGACAAAAAGGCATCAACCAAGGATGCAAAATCTCCCACATGAAGAGTCGTATCCAACTGCATGACATAACCAACCACAGTACGGTAAAGCATAATGCATTTGTCATAAGAGCATATGGTATTTAGCCATGAAATCAGCCCATAACCATACGCATATGCAGAGCTCTGCAGTACATCATGCCACCTAGGAACATCCAAGTCAAGTAAAGGCTGACAAGTGGCAAAGCATCCTGCAAGAGTCAATCTCTAGGAGAAGCCCAAACACATGTACAACATCATCCATACAAGTGGCTCTATAAGGTATACAACAGTAGACCATGTGCATAGATGGGTAAGCATCAAGAGCAACTACTCTCTGACTTGTATGGGCAAAAGCAACCCAACTAGCACAGAAGCTAGGCAACATAGAAGCAACAAAGCCATAATTGCTAAACTCAAGCACTATTAAGAAGTCCACTGATCAAGGAGTAACCCACAAAGAACCAAGCATCAATGAGCAATGAGAGCTCAATAACCAAGTGCCAAGACAATGGAGCAAGCACTGCTCAAACATGTATCTGCATCCAAGTAAATCCAAGATCCATATTCGGGGCATTAAGGGCCAAATAGCATCCAAGCTACATGAGTGATAAGCCGACCAAATGTAAACTGCTCCACAAAATTCTCAAATGCAAGTCAATTCAAGCCCAAACATCTACCATGCTGCAATCGAACCCAAAAGCGTCCACATCAAACATTAGTCCCATAATGGGTAGCACGAGGTATAAAACTTGTCCGAGTGAAATGCCAGCTGCAAAGAAAATGACAGTGAACTAAGAACTGAGCTCTACTCTTTGCTCAAGAAGCATCCGAGAGCATAAACATCAAAGTAGCATCATCCAAATACATTAGCATAACATCCCAAGTAGTTGGGAGCACCCGTAGACCATAGGCATAACCAAACTGGAGATAAAATAACATGTTAACCAAGGTAGCATAAATCCCAACCAACAATGAAGTGTCCGAATCCAAATCAAGGCTCAATAGCTCTCAAACAGCATATCCGGGCATAAACCATGATGATCAAGCATCAATACATCCAATAAGACACCCGAATGTCAACAAAGAGCATAAAACATTGTTGCCCAAACAATGTATAGTAGTAAATCCCTGCATAAATCGAGCTATGGAATCTCAAACCAAGTCCCAAAGCATTTCAAAACATTGGGCAAACATCCCCAAAGTATATGGGCATCAAATACCAAGCCTCGGGAGCATCACATAAGCTAAGAGCATACATTTTCTTGCTATAAATCAACTCAGATCTGTTACCAAAAAAAAAAAACAAAATTTGGCTAATCCGACATCACCATTGCGTCCGAAGTGTGCCAAAACCTCAAGTTAGACTCTTACCTTGCCTAAATCGGGTTTCAGATGCCCGAGATATGAGGAAAAATGGGATTTTTAAGCCAGATTTTGAAACAAGCGCAAAAAAACGTGAGCTGCTACTGTGGGGCTTGCTGGTCAAATGGGGGATACGAGGTGCCCAATGAAGCCAAGGAACACCTGCAAAGAGCTTATGAGGGCTGGGGAGAGGCGGGAGATGAAATCTTACCTCGAGGGGAAGAAGCCATGGATGGCATTGAAGCTCCAAGCTCTAGGTCTTCAATTCGGGTTGAAGTAATGCTGGGCCAAGCTCCACGATCAAGCTTTGATCCAAAGCTATGATAGCAATTGAAGGGGATGCAATGGCAGTGGAGAAGAAGAAGAGGAAGATGCGGGAGAGAAGAGCACACATAATGTAGGTGCTGTCCAACTGAACTGACATCCTTATTGCACTATCATATTATATATGAATAAAGAATGGGCAGTCATAGTGTACACGGGCAGGCCCAGAGGCCTTTTACCCCAACACCAAGGACTTTAGTCTTGTTTGCCTCTTATCATCTTAGCTAGCTGCATATCTCTATGCATGATTGTTGTACACCGTGTGGATTGCGCAAAGATGCATCTTTGAATAGGCTAACTAAGTAATCTCCCACTACTTCTTACAAGGCCTCCAAGGCTACAGTTTGCATCCCCTCCAATCATATTGGTAGTTCCACAAGATCTATTTGGCTATTTGAGTAAGCATTCCTTTTTGCATCAACGTCTTTGTACTCTTTTGATACTTTCTAATTTCTCTCAAGGCCTTCATACGGTAGTTTCTCCTTCTTCATATTCATTACCTTTGGCACTTGTGATGTAGGAGGTCATTCTCTTATGGCCCTTTGCCAAGGTTGTGCTACTTGTGTGGATGGTAGGATAGGTGTAAGTGGTCAAGGGGGTTATGATGCCTAGGGTTATTGCTATGGTGGAAGAAAAGTAAGGAGTTGTTGCACAAGTATGGGGCCTTCGATAGCAAGCATTGTCATATTAGGCCCTTTGCCATGTTTGTGATGTTGCCTTTCATCCATGTGCTCCATATCTGACTAGGTTCACTCACTCTCAAAAGTCTAGTCCTCATCCTCATTCTCTTTATGTTTACACTTGGCTCCATGATTCTCATCTCTATTGTGATGTTCTTTACTCTCCTCATCACTAGACCGTGTAGCTCTACCTTGATCAGATAGCACACATGTCTCATGGGAGAAGGTGTCATTAGTATTATCCTCTTGCGGCCTCTTCCCTTTGAATCTATCACATACGGCCTTCTCTCTCACTAATGGGTGGAGGTGTCCTTAGTATTATACTCTTGAAGCTATTAGATACGGTCTTCTCTCTTGCTAATGGGTGACCTTGGCTAAAGGAGGAAGAAGCTCCTCTATGGTGCAAGAAATTTGGAATGTTTCACCCTTACCATAGTGGAAGCTTTGATGTTTACCCAAGAACTCGATGGTCGAGTTAGTTAAAGGCGATTCATGTTTGGGGGGAAAGAAACTTTACTAAGTTTAGGCAGCCTCGAAAATGTTTGATGATGCACCATGTGGTATGTGTATTTCTTGTATTACTATTCCACCATCTTTTACTATTACAAACTCATATTTTGTTTCTAATAGATTTTGCTAGAGTAGTGTACATTGCATTTTCCAATGTGATTGAACAACCAAAGATGTAGCTTTAGAACCAATTGAACATTTCAACGAGGTAGCTTTTTTTCTCGCAACTGCCTCCATGGTACATATTCTTAACATATGCACCATGAGCATGGTAATGTGACTTCTCCATACCTTGTATGCTTCACATTTCTAAGGACCCAAACTTCTCCAAAAAGTATGATTCATGGCAACAAGATATGCTTCAAAATTATGGGCAATTGACACCAGATTTGCATCGGTAAATTATACAAACAAAGTAAAATAGAAAAATTGAATTCGATATAGTACCATGTAATTTATGACGTTCTATTTTTACATTAACAACCAATTTTGTAAAATCTTCAACTACTTGATGGAATTCAGATATAGTTGAAGGATTTGTTGAGTATTTCAACATTATGGACATGAGCTTATCAAAGAAATACTAAACTTTAGCACAAGTATTCTCTTAATCTTGTGATCTATTTCCAAGTATGTATTACATTTGCATAGATCTCTCTAAATCTTTCGATTCAACTTTGATGACTCATTGGTCATATTACTTAAGAGTCTCTTCACCTTTGTCTGGCTCATAAACATTTTTGGAGATACATCATAAGTTAGCCCTAATGTCTTTTGGATGCTTTGGACCTTAACCTTGTGTTCATCCATGCCTATTGAATTCAACATCCTCAATTCTCTCCATAGCCACTTGTCACATGGAAGGAGGTTTCATTGCATACAATAATCAATGTGTAACTTTAAAAGCTTATCAAAAATGCACATGAGGCAAATAAGAGTGTAAAAATGAATATTAAATGTCAATTGGAATTATGGTTTTTTGCCTAGCATGATATATTGGATGGTGCATCTCTATTATATGCTAGTGCTCTCCCATTATATGTGATGTATTCCAAAGACTTAGAACAATTGTTTATTTTCATATAGTATGGACAAGGTAGTTATCCCAATGCCTTAGTGTCATAAGTCAACATACACATGAGTGTCTTGAGATCACCACCCAAGTGTTTGTTCACATTAAATTCTCTAACTCCTTTCACACACAAATATTTTTACCATCTTCTTGGTGTGGCAATCATGTAAGGATAAGGAGTTCCCATGACAACACAGTATGCACCTCCATAGGCATCTCAACTATTTCTAGCCATCAAATGGAGAAATGAGTGTTATGTCTATAGCATAGACCATTGTATAATTCCTTACTCTAATACCTATCCTCTCTGTATTTTGTCCTTTCACAATTTGACATTTTTCAAGCTTGACAATAAACTATAATGTCAAACCAATGTGCATGATAAATATATAGTATACCTTATAGAAACAAGCCATTGTATATTATAATTTAATTAGGTCAATATTGTTGAACTCAGCACATTTGTATAAAGTTTTTTTCCTAGCTTTGGTTCCTTCGATTTCCATATGCTCCTTGATAAAAAAAGTATTATCTTATTGATTCTACAATTGATGCATTTGGTGTTTGTTAAATAGATCTATGTAAAAATTGGACAAGGGAAGAACATACATTTTATCTTATTGTGAGCTAGCACATTTGATATCATGTTTGTTATATATAGCCTTGTAACCCTGTCGACAAGCCCTAGCTCTATCACAAACTATTTGACCTTCTTCCATTAATAAACTATCAAGGATATCCATAAGAACATTTAAACTAGTCATGGAAGCCACATTTGGATGAAGTGTAGTGCACATTGCACTGTGTCAAATCCACATTGGACTATGCCTTATCCTATGGTGCAAGTGTACCATTGGACTTGCATGGTTATACAAATGTAGATTGGCCTAGTCATATTCCAAACAAGAGATCTACCAATGGTTATACGTTTTCCTTTGGGAGTGTTGTTATTACTTAGAGCAACAAGAAACAAGTGATAGTTGCCTTGTCTATACAGAGATGTTGCAATTGCAACATGTGGGGTAGCTTGGTTACGCAAGCTACTTAGTAATTTGGGGATGCAAGTGGATAAGAAGGTTATCATCTACTATGATAACCTTAGTAGCATTCAATTGGCTAGGAACCTAGTGTATCATGCCTGGACGAAACACATAGAGGTCCATTACCATTTCATTTGGGAGTGGGTTTTGGCAAGTGATATTGACTTGGTTTATGTCAGCACATAGGATCAAGATGCTAACATTTTCACCAATGCCTTGGGAGCCAAGAAGCTTCAAAACTTCAAGACTATGCTTGGAGTTCACGAGCTTATATTGAGCTCGAGGGGGGGGTCTTAAAATGTTGAGATCTATATGAGCTAACATCCACTATATGCCTTGGTGATGTGGTATAATATTATTCACTAGTGTGTTATGTAATTGACATGAGGATACGATAGTGATTCTACAACTGGACTACACCCATGTAGTACATCCTTGGTTATGGCACATTCATTGTGCCACCTATAGCATACCACGTATAAGTGGTAGGGGACCAATTATAAGTACTAATGCATCACTTATAAGTGGTAGATGAGCAATTACAATTAGTAGACAACTAGTTGAAAGTGGATCAATTGCAAGTGATAGGGGAGCAATTACAAGTGATGGGTACCACTTGTAAACTTTAGAGGAGCAGTTGTAAGTGGTAGAAGACCACTTAAGTATTAGACATGTAGTAAGTGGTACCAAACCACTTGAACATTTTTTGTAGTACTTTTGTGTGGTATTTGACCACTTACAAGGGGTGGAACATCAATTATGAATGCTAATGGTCCACTTTTAAGGGATAGCATTCCAATTACAAGTCATAGAGAAGACAACTTATAATTGATAATGCACCATATATAAGTGGTAACAACCACTTTCACAATGTAACACATGTTTTCCAATGGGAGGTGCAGAGCTTGTAAGTGGAAGTGCACTATGATAAAGATCTTGTAAGTGATTATGAGTTAAGCACAAAACCCTCAATTGGTAGCATAACACTTGTAAGTGGCAGAGCATCACTTGTAACTAGTCACACACCTCTTGTAAGTGGTAGGTAGTAGTGTTAGTACTGGCAACCATCTATGAGTTGTAGCACACCACTTGTACCTATCTCCAATATAATGAAAATTTGGTTCAAAGATAGAAAGGTGGTGTATACATTAAAACAATTGTTCATAGACGAAAAAAAGTTCTAGTGCACCACTTGTAACTAGCTCCAATAAAATGAAAAACTAGTTTAAAGATAGAAAGGAATGTCATACAAGCACAAAGATAAAGTGCTTTCGAAACATTTCGAAATACTTCTACGAAAAGCATTGTAAATTGTTATAGACCAATATACTAAATTATCAAATGTGAGTAATAAACCATCAACTTCAATTGGTACTGCTAAGTGTTGTTTGGCTATATAAGTAACTTTTGTAGATTCCCATAAGCTGGGAATCTTGCGCTATGCTCATGTTAGAGCTTTGCACATGCTTTCACTATTCACCAACATCATGGCCTCAAAAACAGAGACATACTAAAGCAATAATTACATTTGAAATTACTAGAGACTAGATAGTGAAAATTTCAAAACTTTTAGCACTATAGAATGACTAGCAAGTGGTGCAAAACACCCAAACCAAGTTGTAGTGCCAATAAATAGTGGTATGTACAAAAAAAATCATTACCTATGGCTCCTCCAAAAGGTAGACTAGATGTTTTACATATGAACATCTACCGAATCTTTTACTACAAACATCCTTTTTTGGGGGGGATACCCTTGTCTCATCCATCCAAAATTGAAAGACTAAGTCTCAAACGGTTTGAGAGATGTGGGCTCTCTATCCATCTTGTCTACAACATGCAAATGCAACGAAAAAACCATCAACTTTAGTTGCCATTGCCAATAGATGTTTGGGTGTTTATAGATTTTTTTTTTCAATTTCCATAACCTTTGCAACTTGGGGTATGTTTCACAAAAAGCTCATCTAAAAATCTAAGGAGCTTCACATGATTCAATGTGTTGCAGATATTTCTCAACATGATTGCTTCCAACTCTTTTGACTTACTCTACATAGCATGGAAGCAAGGATGCTGAAGAACTTCATAAAAGATTTCCTTCCTAGCACATGCATCCATTCCAATGTTTAATTCTCAAAGTGTTCTACCATGGATTGACATAACATGTGTTTCTTTTGTTCATCAAGGTCCCCATTATTTTATTCCATCCCAAAGTTTACCATTGCCTCACATTACTTCCACTTTTGAGAAGCACAATATTCCCTCTTTGATTTTTACACTAAAGTTTAGCCTCTCTATTTGGTGGAGAGCACCTAGAGGGTTCCATTGTTGTTGTAAGGGATTTGCCTACAATATCAACAAGACGAATCGTTAGTAGAAGCTCACTTTTCATAGAAACATGAAAAAATCTTGCACAAATTTGCAACAATACTGTGTGTGAGGCAATTGTATCCCAAGCGGAGCATAGAACAGGAGACAAGAGAGCATATTCCATGACTATGTTAGAGTGTGAGTGTGGATCATTTGTGGTACTTTCATAAGCTTCTCACATGTCAGGCTTCCACATGAGAGAAGAGCGCCAAGGGGGGGGGGGGGGGGGGGGGGGGGCGCTTTGAGGAGAGGGATATAGGGAGACAAGGAGCTTACAGATATCTCAAACAAAATGCTTTCAAAGAAAAAGCTCAAAGAGAGGAGAAGAGTGCTTCAACTTTGGAGCCTATGAGCACAAAGACAAAGAGAAAGGAAGAAAGAAAGGAAGAACAAATGAGAGAGAGAGAGAGATATATATATATATATATATATATATATATATATATATATATATATATATATAGAGAGAGAGAGAGAGAGAGAGAATGAATGAATGAACTACACACACACACACACACACATACATACATACATACATATTGTGTGTGTGTGTGTGTGTGTGTGTGTGTGTGTGTGTGTGTGTGTGTGTGTGTGTGTGTGTGTGTGTGTGTGTGTGTGTGTGTGTGTGTGTGTGTGTGTGTGTGTGTGTGTGTGTGTGTGTGTGTGTGTGTGTGTGTGTGTGTGTGTGTGTGTGTGTGTGTGTGTGTGTGTGTGTGTGTGTGTGTGTGTGTGTGTGTGTGTGTGTGTTATAACTACAAACCTCTTTCTCAATTTCATTAACTAAATAAAAAACTATTTTTCCATCTCTAAATTGCCAAATTATTTTCTTATTGGATTAAACTGTTGACATTCTCTTTGAGATTATAAATACTTTTAAATGCCTACTTTTAAGTGCCAAAAGGCAGTATCTTGGATATTACTTTCCATGCCACCTTTACATGCTTTCACATATTTGAAAATCGAATGACAAGTATATATCTTGGTCCTAAGTGAGAGGTAGAATATAAGAAGCTTGAGTATATCCCCCCCAACTAATACATCATGCCATTGAGCTAGTGGACCAAGAAGTTAGCCTAATAAGTGTGGTGACAGAGAGAGACTACAAAGAGGTTCCCTAAGACCTCTAATAGTCCTTGCAAAACTTTGAGACAACGATGGTTATAACATAGTTATAGAAGCAACCATCCATCATAAGCTATTGACTCTAAAGGTTTAAGGACTAACCACCCATAACAAATTCTTGGATCTAACTATAGTGATACAAAGAAAGTGTTTTTTGTGAGTTGTGAGAGTAAGAGAGAGGTGTTAACATAGAGATAGAATAGAGAGGAAGGGAAAGTAAGAGTGAGGTTGCTCGAATTGCTTTAACTTGCAGAAATAAGAAAGGAGGTTTGATTTCTTATTCACAAGGGACATGGATTGAGAAGAGCAAAGCCATGAAGTGCAGCGGCAACTGGAATTAGTGGAGCTTTGAAGCTCATCTCAGTGACTCCTAGACTATAGTACAATGAGTTTTCATAGCCCATTTATCTTCTCTTTGGTTGTTTATGTAGTTGAGCTTGAAAGGAGAGTAGTATTTTCAAATAGGCGAGGCTAGAGAAATGCCATAGTGAGGGTTATTTGTAGGGTGAGAAACTACAATCAATTGAAGATTCGAGAGTCCATAAAAAAATATGCATTAATCCATCTAGGTTTGGTGTAGCCCTATACATTTTGGTTCTCTTGCTAGGACATGAACCTAGGACACTGAAATGAGAGCCGAGTATTCTAACCAATTATTCTTGCCATTGACATAAGTAGAATATGCCATGCATGAGTGAGATGGGATTTCTCATTGGGATGTATGATAGCAAAAATCTTATAAACATAGTGTATGAAGGTTGGATCGAGAGATAATCAATCCATGGCCAATAGAAGATTAAAGAAGAGTGGATGGAAGGACATGAAAAAATTATAATTAGATTAGACTTGTTATATTTTTCAAGTAAAAGAATAAAAATACCAAAAATAGAAACATGTTCTTACCTATGAATGATCGGATGCAATATGCTTAAGTGGCTAGGCAAGAGGTATGAAATTTTATGTATCATAAATTTGATATACATAAATCAATATCTTATATTTGTTGTAAATCCATCAATTTTTTTAATTTCTAGTTGGTTATGAATAATGGATAACATGAAGATAGACTAGAGTAATGACCAATATGAAAATCGAATCATTATCTAGTCATTATAGTAGCTAATTGATGGCACAATATGAGATTCTATATGCATGAATTTGGAATGAATGATTGCTTCCATTCTTTTGAATTTTTGCTAAAGCTATTCTACTATTCATGAATTTGGTGGTGTTATATCATAAGCATGAGTGTTGGGCAAGTATGACACCAAATGAGCTAGTTGGAAGCATAACTAGCTAGTGTATTGGAGATTCTTGATGCTCTTATTATGTGATGTTTTGCTTCCAAATGAAAGCAAGTGTGATATTTCATGGGAGAATCATAGTAACTCAATATAGTTCTTACCTTACTAGCATTGTTTAGATGGGTAAAGAGCCATATTACTAGTCATTTTGCCAAAATGAAAGAGGTATGAATGATAGCAGTTGGATATCCATTTCGGAGCTTAGTGAACCCACTTGGAGCTAGTCTGGGATATCACTTTCGAGAGCTAACTAGACTCATTGGGAGCTAGTTTGGGCCTATCATGACATAGTTTGACTAGTTTTGAGAAGAATTATAGGTTTTCAAGCCCAAAATTAGTACTTATCCTAGATATGACAATGGCACACTGATAGCCCTAGATGAATATCATCAATAGTTTAGCAATGACCCTTAGAACCTACCTAGTAGATTGCTTACATTATGAAAATAGACATTACTTGTCATTTTGTGTGTTTCTTATAGGTTATAAGACTAAGAATATGATAAAGATCAACTAATACCATAAGATCATACAATAGATATTATAAAAAATAATATAATAGTAATATGATTTTAGATTTATTTATTTTTAGATTCTCATTACCCATTTTGCCATATAATCATGACTTCTTACATGTAAGCACTGCTTGTGACACTAGTCCATTGTGCTTGGTAGATAAATGGTAGTGATGCCAGGAGGCATATTCCACGGTGGATTCCGTGAGGTTTTACGGTGGATTCCGTAAACTTAGATGACCGGGGCTCATACGCAAAGAGGATTCTTTGTGCGAGAAGTTGATGGGGACGCCTGTCCTTTTCGGGCGTTTCATTAATTTAGTGTGTACATGGGTGATTCCATAGCGGGTGATTCCGCAAAATGCATATTAAATTAATAAACGTTTATGAGTTTAGAGTGCGCACTCGTAATAAATTAAGGTTAGGATTTATTTCTAACCAGTTGATTTATTTATGTAGCTGAAGACTGCTAGGTATTCACTTTTGTCGGTTTAATTGTGTTATTTTACTAACGATTGTGAATGCTTCAGTTGATGTGTAGAGATAGCAGGAGTGGCGGAGGAAAGCATTGGAGTCTAGCGGGTTTCCGACCTTTGGATATATTTTGATAGGCGCCACGCCTATATTTTGATTATGTCTATAGAGACATCGACTATTTATTATTATTTTGTATGCGCTTATGCGCTTGGATATGTTATTTTTATTTGGACATTGAGATTGGGCGTGCCAGACTCTATGGGCACCGTCCATTAGCTTTATTTTCCTATTTTTGGTAGAAAGCAAACTCAAAAGCTAAAAGCTTGTATATTTTTGTAATTGGGCTATTTTTGAGCATAAAGATTGGAAATATACATTAAATACATGCTTTGTGAAGTGCTCACACAAGGCATGGGGGAGATTCAACCCAATTTGTCTCTTGTCTCATGTCGTGCTTGCTTTTACATTGATTTTTGTGCTAAAAAGTAGAGAACTTTGTTCTTGGGGACCTTTGAGGATTCACCACGTGAGCTACCTGCGTCCGATCTGCGCACCAGAAGTGAATACCTAGCAGTCTTCAGCTACATAAATAAATCAACTGGTTAGAAATAAATCCTAACCTTAATTTATTACGAGTGCGCACTCTAAACTCATAAACGTTTATTAATTTAATATGCATTTTGCGGAATCACCCGCTATGGAATCACCCATGTACACACTAAATTAATGAAACGCCCGAAAAGGACAGGCGTCCCCATCAACTTCTCGCACAAAGAATCCTCTTTGCGTATGAGCCCCGGTCATCTAAGTTTACGGAATCCACCGTAAAACCTCACGGAATCCACCGTGGAATATGCCTCCTGGCATCAGGTAGGGAATTAATATATTTAATGTTATGGTGAGTAGATTATTGGGTGAATTTAGGTAAATTAATATTTTTGAAATTTTATTAATTATAAATAATATCTAACTAAGTAACTGTAATATATAATAATATGTATTTACATGATGTTATTATTAATTTATTTGTGAATTACAAGTTTAAGCTTCTTTAGTGATAATTTTAACTCAATCATTGATTTTGAATATTATTATTTTGTTTATTTATTTAAATAATATTAAATTATTAAATTTAAGATGTACTTTTATTAAAATAAACTTTCTTTATGAAATTCTTTTCTCATATGGTTCGAACTTTCCTAACTTTGTTTACAAAAGGAGCAAAATCACATGCAAAATAGGAGAACAAGGTAAAAACTTAGTTTTGTTGTTTCTCCCTAATGGAGCCAGAATTCAAAGTTCAAAGTCATTTTGGGGGTTTTAACATATTGTGGATGCAATTGCTAATATCAAAACGTCATGATTCGACACATAAAATTTATTGCATCAACTGTAGTAAGCTATAAGAAATCTCTTAATTCATAACACTCTATAGTTTGATTGATATTTGTATTTTCTTTAAAGTTAGACATATAATATCAATGTAAATAGTTATGTAATCAACAATCTATGATATAGGATGATAAAACCATGGCTTTTGTCATGGGAGAGGTTGGTCTTATCGTGTGTTTTCTCCTATTTTTTCTAAATTTATTAACTTATGCAATTCTTTATGTTTCATAACTTTTTTTGTATTTAATATTTAGGATACTAGACTCATCACGTAGTAGTCTGCTTCACAATAGTGATATCAAAGGTTGGTTACACTTCAAATTTCAATCATTTGGTATTTTATATGAAGATGATACTTAGCGCAATCAAAATCTACAAGACAAACTATTACAAATAAAAGCTATAGTCACAAAAATTAGTGTCATATTCTTTATGGTTCAAAATTATGGCGTACCCGCCCAAGCTTCTTTCTCGTTGGCATATTCTTAGTAGTCTATCAAGAGATATTCTAGACAATGCCATCCAAGACTCCATGGAATACCTTGGAGTTTGTTGTCTAGGCTTTCTTGAGCCTCCCTCGTAGTGGAAGTTTTCTAGTCTTTCCCACAAGGATCGACCTGAGTTTTGGGCTCCTAATATTGGTCGAGTTACCTATCGGTCAACTAACATCAATATTTTGAGTTCCCACTTCTCACAAGAGTACTCAAACTGAGGCACATTTGCATTGCAATTGGTTCAAAGAGAATGGGAGATCAAGGGGAGTGCAACATGCCGACCCCTTTACTCATAAGGCAAAATCCTATTCTCATCCCCTAAAACGATGCAAGTCAAATTCTTTCTAATATCTAATCAATCAGCCCACATCAGTATTTTAGGTTTCCACTTCTCATAAGATCACTCGAGCTGAGATGGACATGCATTACACTTGGCTCAAAGAGAATGGGAGATGAAAGGGAGTGCAGTACGTCGGCCCCTTTGTCTATAAGGCAAAATCCCATTCCAGTCCCCTAAAACAATGCAAGTTAGATTCTTTCTAATATCTAGTGGCCATTCGTTTTTCCTATTTACTAATGTGATTTTTATGAGAAAATCTATCCGCTAACCAAGACCACCCAGTCATATGACTGGACCCTATCCATCGGCTTCTCTCAATAGAGTATTTTTAATTACCTAATTATCTACCACTTTAGTTTTGACATATAAAAATAGCTTATTTGATTATCTTTTGACACAGGTTTGTTACACATCTTTATTTCATGACACAAAAATAGTGTAAAGCAATTCTTTCTCAAAAATTTCCTTTAAGATATCTTTTTACAATGCCTCTTGTCCTGACTATACATAATATCAACTTGAAGGTATTATTCCCACCAAGTTCAGTCCCTCCCTAGACTAGTATCGGGACTTCCAGAATACCATCTAGGCTCTAAAGATATTTGACAATTCGTAAGAGTGTAAGGAATTTGTGACCAGAGCCCCCTAGTATCCTCATCTCCTCCTGCCAACTAGAATTCCCTACAATAGTACCTTTCAGGTCGCGGTCAGTCCATATTCACCAATGCGAAAACAAAAAACCCTTGGAGTAGGTTTTATTCACCCTGACCTTAGGGAGGTCTAGCGTCATCAAGGAACAATTGCCTCAATCAGTGTTTTGTGCATATCAGAATGCTCGGTGATTTGTACTTAATTATCCATCTTTGATCTCGACAATTTAAGAAAGATTAGAACCTAATTGATAGCTACAATTAGCTTACTTCAAGTGTATCACACACAATAATCTTAATGAATTTTTTTTCAAGACAACCCCTTTTCGTAGAATAACAATATCAAGGTTGAACATACCATAAGTGGCAGTATTTTCCAATAATCCTCTCGAATTACTCTCCCCCTTGGGATCTATCCCAATATAAAATTTAACAAGGAGTTTATTTTCAAATCTTCCATTTTCGAGGGTTTAGACAACCCTTCCAAGATTTTGCTAAAGGACTTCTATTAGCAAAAAATTTCGTGATGATATTCTTTTTTTTTAATGGGATTCTATTGGTCCTTGTCTACTGATTACTCACTAGATCCAAAGCCCTTGGATATTTTATTACTGAAAGTATTCTAATAATTCTATCTCGATATATTTTTCTAAGAATTAGTGTTCGTATTTATTGATCGAAGGTTCCATCAATTTAGTACAAATTGGATTCAAAATTTTAACTAGTTAAATATTTCTCATTGCAAAAATCATAATCCTTGAATTTATTTCTTTGTAATTTCTACTTGATGCAATAAAATCATAAATTCTTTTCCGGTAATGTTGTAACTTTCATGTGACCTATTATTAATAAATCTCGTATCATCCAAATTAATCATTTTGAATTTGTAATCATGAAGGTAAAAGATTTCTCTTTAGTAAATTTTCTATGCATGAGATTATATGTAAAATTCTACTCTTATTGTGCCTATCATGGATGCAATTTTTCTTTACCAATTCATGAGATGATGATCTATTTATGTTATTTAATATTTAAAATAATAGTCAAATATAGCACGTGGAGATTTACAATGAGCGCATGGTTGTTTTTTATATTCGCAGCTTCATTTGTAATTCGGTTACTTGCCATTCTATTTATAGTTGTCACACCTGCAACATTATTTGCAACTCCTGCTTCTGCAGCCTTTGCAATTTTTCTCTTCGGGGCCATAGTCTTTGATCAAGAAATTGTAGAGAAGACTTCAATAATAGAGCTATGGGTTATCTGGATTTGATCAATAGAGATGGCGGCGATAGAAACTTGAGAAGAAATCGAGTAGAGTCTCGATGGGATTTGACTTGGAAAGGTGACAAAGGATTCCCCCCTTGTCTTGACGATAAGAAATATCTCTCTTGCTCTCCTCTTGCCCTTTCTCTCTTGATTCGAGAAGATTTTTTTCCCTTGATTCGAGCTAGTATCCTCTATGGCTTCTCATGCCTCCTATTTATAATTTAATTGAAGGGAAGGGGTTTCAAGAGTCATGACCAAGAGGAGTTCTTAATGGAGGAGGGTATATTACCAATCTAGCTATTTGGAAGCCTTTGATATGCTATATTTAATGTTGGCAATTAGTTCTTTGAGGTCCAAAAAGACTATTAGAGATGCCATGATTGATTCGCCTAGCTTTTGAGTGATCTTCCTTCAATTTGGGCCTCTTGTCAAAGTGAGAAAAGGGGAAAATAGCTTCTTAAGTCTCTTGTTGAGATAGAAAAGTAAGTTTTGATACTTTCTTTTTGTCTTTTCAATTCCCAAATTTGGAGAGGGGAGGAAGATGGCAACAAATTCCCAAAAAAGTGAGGGGGGAAGCAGTGCAATCTGTTCATCGTCTTCTACTTCTTATTAAGCTTTTAAAATCTTAAAGCTTTTTTTAATGTCTTAATCTATTCCAAGTCAAGTCTTGACTTACTTGACTTGCCTAAGTTACTAAATGCGTCTAGTCTCTGATCCAGACTTAAATAACTAGCCATAATAGTGGTATACATGGCATTTTTCATGTAGAGGTATTTGCAACCGTATCAATCTTGAAAGGTATCGAGGTATCGGATATAGATTATTTTATTCGCGACTCCAATTTTGATAGTCTAAGCTCTTCAAATTTTATGAATGTAAAGTCAAAAAAGCCTAAACATCACAAAAACCCTCAAATCATTACTTAACTATGTTGGTTGGTTCATATTTCTTATCTCTAGTTTTTGGAAAGAGTTATTAAATTTTGAATGAGTATACGAGTTGCTCAAACTCCAAAATCTCAAAGTCGTTATCGTGACTATACTTTAGTCTCAAATCCTCTTGTGGAGCTATTTTTCAAGTACTATAACTTTTTTTTCTATTTAAAATTTGAGGATGACATGGGGGTTGAAAATATCTATAATTCTTATTAGAGTTGTTTTTTCCAAATTTTGAACATTTTACGAGATATATCAATCCTAAAGTAACCCTAAATCCATATTTCACAGCAATAAGCAAAAATTTATGTTCTAGCAAACATTGGGCTCTATTTTCTCACTCTTACCTTTTAGATTAGATATCTATCAATTGCAAATGATTTATAGAAATTAATTTTATCTAAAACTTTTCATTTATCATCTTGAAGTGAATCTAAATATTTAGAAAGTTATTTGCCTCTAAAGTAGACTTTCAAACTAACCCAGACTTGCCAAATTTTATGGCTTAAACCTATATAGTCACATAGTTTCTCCTCAAAATAACTTTTGATTTATTTAGAATTTAGATGCAATACAAAAAGTAAAGTTTTGGCTTACTAAAAGAACTATAAATTATATTAGAGATGGTTTATACAAATAGTTTTTTAAGTTAATCTTAGTGAAAGTCACCCTCTTAGTCTAATTTTGTACTTTTGTCCAAAAGTATATTGCAATCTATTTATGTCCTATAACCATATTTTAAATCTTAACTTCAGTTTAGAATATGGATATGATGAGTTAATATAATCCCTTCAAGTATTTTTCTTGTCCATTGGTAATCCTAGTACAGATTCATTACATGAGGCAATACGAATAAATAGTAATGTAGATTCGGCACATGAGGCAACATCAATATATTTCTCCATGCGGATTTTTTGCATAAGGTAACACGAATGATTCGTAGTGCAAATTTTTTGCATGCAGTAGCATTGATGTGTGGCTAATCACCCACACCTATTATAAAGTTTGAAAGTTTAGATTTACCACATGAGGTAGCACTAATATATTGAAATTGATTTTTATCTAGTTTAGTTATTACTAATATTCTGATTTATTAGAATGTGGTACATATATCATATTCTAGTGGTCTGGGATACTAGAATGTGTAGTATGTGGGTGACAGACTACTTGAGTTGTTTATTATTTTGCTATGAGCATCTTTGTAGTACTTTTTGTTGGAGTGCTTATGCTAATTCATGTTTCTTTCAATAGGAGTATACATAACTAGGGACAACTACTTCTTAATAGGAGAGTATGCTATGGAAAATAGACTTTACTTTGCAAACTCAAGAGAAGAAATATAGTTTTCTACTAAGAGCCTTAAAAAATCTAAAAGGCCTTTCAAGAAAAACATAATATTTACCTATCTAGAGAGGAGAGCTACAGCTTGGAAATAGTGAAGAAAGAGCTCCTTGTGCAAAGGGAAATTATACCAAAGGCCAAACAACTAAGCCAAAAATGGCAATCAAATCTAGATTCAAGGAGTTAGTTAGCTCAATCTCCACAACAAGGTAACACCTAGATATACAAGACCTAGATTAGTTGGGAGCAATGCAAGCAAGAGGTACTAAAAGTCTTAAGCCAAAGTATTGTCCATTTTAGAACATGTAATAATTAAACTCAATCAAAATTCTTTTTCCCCCTGTTGACGCCGCCAGAGCTGGCGCGGGGAGGGGGAGATGAAGTATGTGAGGATGACGTTTAATCTGGGGGACAAGAGGGAGATGACGTGGTCGATGGCAAAGCTACCGAAACAGTTGACTATGATGTCGAGAGGACATCGATGAAGATGAGGGTGACGACAAAAACGTCGATGGGGAGGAGGGGCACAAGTAACACCCCCCCCCCCCCCCCAACTATCTCTCTTTTCCTCCCCCAAAAAAACTAGGCTGCATGGTAGCGGGCTCATCTAGCCGCCCATATGTAAGTGGAGGAGAGAACCTCCATCATGCATGTCCCCCCCCCTAAACCCCCCCCTAAGCGAAGGAGGTTGACACTTCTTTCCCCCTGTTTGCCAGATTGAGAGAGAGAGAGAGAGAGAGTCTCAGAATAGGAGAGAGAGAGAGAGAGAGAGAGAGAAGAAGGCCCAAGGAAATTCCTTCCCTCCCTTTCTTGAAAAGAGATCACAAGTACCCTCCCTCCCTCGCTATTCCCACGGTTTTTCTATCAACCACCCCTCTATTTGGCAAAAGGTTGATGGAATCAAAGCAGAGCATGGAAAATTCCAGCACAAATGAGTGCATCGTGAGAAAAAAAGGCCACATTCCAAGCTTCGAAGTGGCCTCAAAGCGCAAATTCTCACAAGTAGTCAAAAAGGCCGCAACCACGAAGGAGGATTAGGCAAAGATGCCACTGCTAATACAAATGGGTTATTGGGTATAAATGTCAATTCGTCGCTCCAAAACCAGGTACCACTATAGTGTCTTGCCCTATGAACAGAATGATAGAGCGTAATTATCATAGAAAGGAATCATACTTTTGCATTGCGTAACTTGTATAACTAGAAAGGTAGATGCATAGGTTTGAATCAAGTTCATAATGGTCATGATATGCTACAAGTTGATTAGGCATTTATGGGTTGTCTAGAATACTAAACTGATTATTAGGTGCAAATTTTGCAAGTGCATCTTAGATTATCAATATATATAAATATACAAGATCGTGTAAGACGATTGCATCCTATAAACCCTTAAAGAGAATTAGCTTGTATTTACATTAGGCATGATGAATTCATGTACCTCACACTTAAAAACATAAATCACAATTTATGATTTGCATGAATTCATTGAAATGAATTTTCAAGATTAGAAGCTCCGCATTGTATCATCAACTCAGGAAAGACTTGCATCTAGATTTGTGTGGCATCGTGGATAGTTTTGGTTGCACTACATGATAGAGATTCATCTTAAAATATAGATTTAAGATGCGCGTGTAAATTTTTAAACTTAATTGCAAGCGGCAGCTCAATAAATGAAACCCTAGATGATAAGTAAGGCCAAGGTTTAACTGTAAATAAGTCAAATTAATGCTACGATCATAGATTGACTTAGAATCAAGTAAATACACTCATAGGTCTCTATCCTAGCAACTATCCACGATAAGTCTAATAATACTCTTAGAGGTATCATTTTAAACCATGATACAACTCGATGTCAACACGAGAAAACTTGAATGTTGTATCTGCAAGAAAGAACGACCATTCACCATGTGACACATGATGCTCACAACTACTCATGGATTGCAAAGGACTTAGTTTACTCTTGGCTCGCCGGAGAGTTAAAAAAAAGTTTATGTCATGAAATCTTGAGGGAATGAAACCCTAGGGTAAACTTAGAAACCCCGATAAAGTTCTAAGGATGAAAATGGTTACCAAATGACCAATTTGGATCCTAGATTGAATCATCTAGATCTTGTGATCTCAAAACAAGTAGCCCTGATCTAAAGGTTGACAAATTACAGCAATTACCATCTAGGAACTATTGGATATAAACCCAATCATGTAAATGCTCGTCCCTATTGCATGAGAACATGAGACAGAACAAGGATATTCCCTACCCACTCAGAAGGCCATTGCAGTTGACACCAAGGCAAGAAAAACCCAAAGGGTGAATACTAAGCGTTAAAAATAGAAACTCCACCTTACTAGGTGTCTTGAGCACTCGCCACATTATTGTTTGTGCTTGTAATTCTAGGAGCACTATTTGTGAACGTATTTATTGAACCAAGCTCTCATAAGAAACAGGAATAATGAAACAGGTTAAATTCATGGAGGCCGTGCCAAACCACCCCTAGCTGGCCGGCAACCCTATCCAAGGGGATTCTAAATAACCATGACAGGAACATGGACCAAATCTGCCAGGAGAGGTCTCTTCGTGGATTAGTTTGAATGTAGGAGGACACTTGGATGTTGGGGGGGGGGGGGGGGGGGGGGGGCTCTAGTTGTAAATTCCCTGCCTCTGAGTCCTATTCAAACAATCTACGTGACTCGAGATAGATTCTCGAGACCCTATTACTAGTGCAAGGGCGGAAACTTGGAGGAAATAAGATGCATCCTCACGGATTGCGAAGAATCGTCCTTTCTGGATGAGACTTGTAACTCAACTGAAATGTTAACATAAAGTTTACTTCCAAGAAGCTTATCTAAGCTATTTTTGTGTCAATGCCATAAGTTACGCAAACGAACCTTGTTTCCTAAAAGGCTTATTTAAGGAAGCTAATTTTAAATGTCACACATGCATGTGATGGGACCTAATTAAATAACTAAAGAATTCCTATTGAGGGAAGTGGGTGGGCGGAACTCCTGATGAGTCCGTCCTATGGTAGGGTGGTCCCAGAGAACTGAGAGGCTTCTCACAAGGTTTTACAAATGTTTAAACCTGAGAAATTGTTAGGTTAGAACCCCTATTCATGCCATTTTAGGGGACAGGAATGGGACTATGCCCTATGGGCAAAGAGTTTGAATGACACATCCCTCTCGTTTCCCATTCTCTTTGAACCAAGTATAGCATGGGTCTACTTCAACTTGGATATCTCTAGGCAAACTATGATGTCCAGGATTCAACGCTAGAATGCTGTCATCAGGAGACCTTGACCACTAGGGACCCAAGTTTTAGATTGATCCTGGTGGGTTCAGCATGTTCTGTTGCGAGGCGAACTCGAGAACCCTAGGAAAAAACCCCCTAACATTCCATGGGAGTGCCGGGTGGCGTTGCTTAGATTCGTCTCTCAATGGACTGCTAAAAATGTGACTGGATAGCCGATAGATGAGCACGTTATAGTTGGTATCAGAGCCAATCAACAAATAATAAAACAATCAAGATAGGAATAAACCAGGAAGATTGAAGTGATGTTTCACTAGAAAACCTTTTTTCTTTTACTCACTTCTGGATTGTTGCTGCTTCTAGACCTACGAGGCATGGAGCAGGTTTCTCATATTTCATATCATGTTCAGGACGGCTATGAACTCTTCAAGTTATCGCAGAGGAACCCACATGATGGGGATCCTAGATCAGCTCTACAACCCTTCATCGTTGTATGCGAAAAGGCTTTGGGCTTGGAGTGCAGGTTACTACTACATAGATGCCAACCGACTTGCCTATCTTCAAAACAATCTAAAGAGGCTAAAATGGTTGGAGGACTTGAAAATTATCAAGTTATTCATCTTCCATGAGGCATGTGTGAACTCAATCCTACACATCAGATGCCAGCAAGTGGAACTGACTCGCTACATCTTTGAGGAGGTGGTCAAAGTCTTGCCAACATATAGAATTAAAGTAATGGGAAAAAGTGAACATCATGGCTATCAAAAACGAGGATATCCTAAACTTCCCATAATTTACTGCTTCTTGAGAACCCATTCCCCAAACTCATATTATTATTCCATTCTCGTAGCTGGATCCAATAGGGAATTATTAACTTTGTGTTGATGTATCTCTCGAAAGGAAAATCATTCCAACCAATTTCTATCTATCCCCAAATAATTGTACTTTAGGCTTATGCTTCTTTATGGATAAATAAGAATTTTATGATTATTTGATTTGTTGCATAGTATTGATGAAAAATAATATGCACATTGAGCTAAGTTGTGAAGAGATGTGTAAATGCAATCGTAACGTGAAAGTTTAAATTGAAAACCAAATACAACCTCAAACGCAAAATCAGAATCTTGTTCCCGCACTAAGCCCGCCTGGTAGAGGCAGCACAAGAGAAAAAGTTTCTTCTCAATCAAATCAAACCACCAAAATTTGATAGGAAAGGGAAGACCGTTGAAGCCAATGTCAAAGTATGGATTGAATCCATGGAAGATTACTTCAATGTAGCAAGAATAGCACCTACAAACCAAGCCATGATTGCCAAGCTCAAACTTACCAGCGAAGCTACGCTCTAGTGGAAGCAATGGTGTAAAGACCAAGCACTCACGAAAGGCACAGTGACTTGGGATAAGCTAAAAGAAGTAGTGCAGGGAAGGTACATGCCATGTGCATTTAGAACTCAGAAGATGAATGATTTCTTTAAGTTGAAACATTTGGGCCTATCTCCGAAGGCATACAAAATTTATCTCCTTGTTAAAATACCCCCCAACAATGAGTATTCCCCAACAAGTCTCAAAGTTCTGACTGAACCCACCAATGAATACTCGACTAGAATCAATGCGTCCTTTGGATTTACAAGATGCATTGATAAGAGCAGGATCCATTGTCTAAGAAGTCCATCCAAAGACTAGGAATAATAGACCCTGGTCTCACAAAGACTAGAATCCAAGGATGTTGAAAGCTCAATTTAAAAGGGTGCAAGGATAGATTCAAGGCCAACGAAAGAAACCAAGGGAAAATGCAATAAGTGACTTTGTCCCCACTTAAAGAACCAACCAAAGCCTGTGACGTTTGTACTGCAAGGAACCTGGGCACTTCAAAAGAGAATTTCCCAAACTTGGCAAAGATCGTTGTCAAGGAAAATTTAGTGGCCAAGTCAAGGCTACATGTGGCCACGGTCATGCAACAATGGGAAGGGAGAAAACTTCCAATATCACCATTAAGGGAATCAACGAAGAAGAAGATCCGTCCTTGGAAGCTGATATTGAGAGGGCATGTGTTCATGCCACTCTCCATAAAAAGGGGCCTAACTGCCAATTTTCGGTGATCTAAACACCATCGGATTACCAACATAAGAAATTCAAAACCTTGATTGACTATGGTAGTATTCATTTTTCTATTTCACCAGCTTGTGCAAGATGGTTAGGGATAGCCACAATAGCTGCACCTACTTTGATCGTCGAACTAGCAAATGGGCAAGAAATTACTTGCACAAGACGAAAATGAGCCCACATATGTTAAGTTCATGGTAATGAATCTAGGAGTCCATGAGTGCCTACTTGGGATGGACTAGCTAGTCCCCAATGATGCTCACATCCATTGTGGGAAGGGCCAAGTCTCCTTTCGGAAGCCTAATGGTGAGCTAGTTACAACTCAAGGAGAAACACGTAAACCAAAGATCCAGCTAGCTAAGGCAACACAAATAGCTCAAGGAATAAGGAAAGGATTACTCATCTATCTAATCAAGCTAAATAAGCCGGAACAAGTAGAGGAATCCAATGAAGAACCATCATGGTTAAAAGAGTATGTGGATGTGTTCCTAGAAGAATTGACAGAATTACCACCGCCTAGGGAAGTGGATCATGAGATTAAGCTAATACCACATGCCACACCAGTTGCAAAAAGGCCCTATAAGATGTCCATTCCTAGAAGAATTGACAGAATTACCACCGTCTAGGGAAGTGGATCATGAGATTAAGCTAATACCACATGCCACACCAGTTGCAAAAAGAGCATGTGGATGTGTTCCTAGAAGAATTGACAGAATTACCACCGCCTAGGGAAGTGGATCATGAGATTAAGCTAATACCACATGCCACACCAGTTGCAAAAAGGCCCTATAAGATGTCCATTCCTAAAGCTATTGAGTTAAAAGAACAACTCAAACAACTATTGGACCAAGGGTACATATGCCCCAACAGTTCTCCTTGGGAGACTCCAGTCTTGAAATGGCACACTTCAACTTTTCATTGATTATAGAGGCATGAACCAAGTGACCATCAAGAATAAATATTCTATCCCAAGGATAGACAAGTTACTTAATCAATTGCAAGGAGCAAAAATCTTCTCAAACATTGATTTGAGGTCAGGATACTACCAGATCCGCATCAAGGATTAGGATATTCCTAAGACGGCATTCAATACCAGATATGGTCATTTTGAATTCACAATAATGTCCTTTGGATTGACTAATGTCCCTACCACATTTAATAGGCTTATGCATGACATTTTTAGACCATATCTCAACGATTTTGTACTTGTCTTCTTTGATTACACCTTAGTTTATTCCAAGGAAGAGGAGGATCATGAACCCCAAGTTCACATCATCCTTGAGACCATAAGGACACATAAGCTCTATGCTAAGATAAAAAAGTGTGCCTTCCTCAAGAGACAGATCGAACATATTGGATTTATTGTGTCAGAAGAAGGAATCCTTGTAGACCCTACAAAGCTTAAGGATGTCCAAGAGTGGCCTTCACCAACCATTGTCAAAGAAGTACGTAGCTTTCTTGGATTTATAGGTTGGTACATGATCTTCATTAATGACTATGCTGCAATTGCATCACCCCTCACAAATCTACTAAAAAAGCAAGTTACCATAGTGTGGATGCCCACCGAGCAATCAAGTTTTGATCAACTCAAGCATAGCTTAGTGATAGCACCAATTCTAAAACTCCCTGACTTGAGCAAGGAATTCGAAGTTGTCACAAATGCTAGCTCACTTGCACTAGGATGTGTACTAATGCAAGAGGGTCATCCTATAGCATACTCTTTGAGGAAGATAAAAACCCATGAAAAGAATTATGCTACTCATGACCTAGAGCTACTAGTAGTTCTTCATGCTCTCAAACTTTGGCGACACTATTTACTTGGCAACAAGTTCTCTTTGGTCACAGACCATAAGAGCCTCAAATGGATCTTCACCTAGACCCCGACCTCAATATGAGGCAATGTCATTGGTTTGAAGTTCTGCAGGAACATGACTTTGAGATCAGATATCGACCTAGTAAAGAGAATGTGGTCGATGATGCCTTAAGTCGCAAGGCGTTCCTCAACTCTCTTATTATGGAGGAACCTTCAATGCAGAATCATTAGCAACTATGGTGTCAATGCCTAGTAACCCTATCCTTGAATTAGCTAAGGACGAAGCTAGCAATGACCGATGATAACTGAGATTTTGAAAAATGACCAAAACCCTAGACTTAAGGTCAAGTATCAAGAATTCTCTATCAATGAGGGACTTGTCTATTTTAGGACAAGATTATGCATACCCTCAAGCAAGAAACTCAAACAGAGAATACTCTCGGAAGCACATGACTCATCCTTTTTAGGCTATCCTGGATATGTCAAGACCCTCAACACGATTAGGAAGAGCTACCATTGGGAAAGGCTTAAAGGAGATGTACTCAAATATGTTATGGAATGTTTGTCTTGCCAACACATTAAGGCAGAGCATGTTAAGATGCCTCGGAAGTTGCAACCTCTTGACATTCCCCAAATGAGATGGGAATTTATCAACATGGATTTTTTTGTTGGTTTACCTTGAATTCAAAGAGGTTACAATTCAATCATGGTTATGGTAGATATGCTCACCAAGGTTGCACACCACATTCCAGTCAAGACAAACTATAAAACTTTAGATATTGCCAGATTATTCATCAAGGAGATATTCAGACTCCATGGGTTGCCTAGAACGATCGTTAGTGAATGTGACTCCCTCTTCACATCTCACTTCTGGAGAGGGATATTTGAGGCCATTGGGACTTAACTATGTTTCAGTACAGCCTATCACCCTCAAGCTGATGGCCAAATAGAGAGTCAAACAAGTCATTGAAGATATCCTTAGAGCATATTGCTGCCGCGAACCCAAGAAATGGATCCAATATCTACCATTGGTAGAGTTTGCCTATAATGCTTATTGCCAACAAAGCATTCAAATGATACCTTTTCAAGTATTGTATGGGTATGATTGTCGTACTCCATTGAATTTTTCAAATCCTACCTTACAGGTAGAAGCTTCTAAGAAAATGCTTGAGGAGATGGATGAGCAGGTCAAGGCCATCAGACAAGACATTAGAGCCACCAAGGATAGACAGAAAGCCTGTGCATATCTAAATAGACAAGAGTGACTTTTCAAAGAAGGGGATATAGTTTTTATTCATGTACGACCCAAGAAGAGTTCCTTATCATTGGGAGAATTTAAGAAACTAAGTCCTAGGTATTGCAGGCCCTAAAAGATCCTCAAGTGCCTAGGGCCCAATGCCTACAAACTCCAACTTTCCGAGAACGTAAAGGTTCACAATGTATTTCATGTTAGCCTACTAAAGAAATATGTATCCAATCCTAGTCATGTACTCAATGATCAACAAGTTGTAATGCCAAGCCAAGAAATCCTTGAGCTCTAGCCAAATAGAATCCTAGACATTCGGGAAAAGAGATTGTGAAGTAGAACTCTCAGAGAGTACCTCATCCTATGGAAGGAATATCCAAAAGAAGATGCCACATGGATTGATGAGAGTACTCCCTCCCAACAATACCCCCAATTCCTTTCGAGATGAGAACATCTCGATCCCTGAAGGAGGGAATGATGTAATATTCCCGTAGCCCATAGGACTCTCCCCCCCTTTAATAATTAAACTTAATCAAAAAAATTTCCCCCCCTTGTTGACACCGCCACCTGGCAAAGGGAGGGGAAGATGAAGTATGTGAGGATGACGGCGAATCTGGAGGACAAGAGGGAGATGATGTGGTTGATGGCGGAGCTGCCGAAGCAGTTGACAATGATGTCGAGGATGTCGATGAAGATAAGGGTGATGAAAAAAAACAACGATGGGGAGGAGAGGCACATGTGTGCCACCTCCAAACCCCCCCCCCCCCCCCCACTACTCTCTTTTCACCCCCAAAAAAACCAGGCTACATGGTGGTGGGCTCATCTAGCCACCCAAATGTAAGTGGAGGAGAGCACCTCCATCATGCCTCTCCCCCCCCCCCCCCCCAATAATACCCTTTCCCCCCCTATAAACCCCCCCTCCCCCCCCCCCCCCGGGCTGCCAAACAGAGAGAGAGAGAGAGAGAGAGAGAGAGAGAGAGAGAGAGAGAGAGAGAGAGAGAGAGAGAGAGAGAGAGAGAGAGAGAGTCTTAGAAGAGGAGGGAGAAAAAGGGAAAGAGAGAGAGAAGAAGGCTCAAGGAATTTCCTTCCCTTCCTCGCTTTAAAAGAGATCACAAGTACCCTCCCTCCCTTGCTACTCTTGCGGTTTTTCTATCAACCACCCCTCTATTTGGCAAAAGGTTTATGGAATCAAAGCAAAGCATGGAAAATTCTAGCACAAAGGAGTGCATCATGAGAAGAGAAGGCCACATTCCAAGCTCCAAAATGGCCCCGAAGCGCAAATTCTCCCAAGTAGTAGGAAAGGCCGTAACCACGGAAGGAGGCAAAGATGCCACCACTAACACAAATGGGTTATCGAGTATAAATGCCAATTTGTCACTCCAAAACCATGTACCACTACGGTGTCTTGCCCAATGAACAGAATGGTAGCGTGTAATTATCAAAGAAAGGGATCATACTTTTGCATCGTGTAACTTGTATAACTCGAAAGGTAGATGCATAGGTTTGAATCAAGTTCATAATGGTCATGATATGCTACAAGTTGATTAGGCATTTATGGGTGATCTGCAATACTAAACTGATTATTAGGTGCAAATTTTGTGAGTGCATCTTAGATTACCAATATATATAAATATACAAGATTGTGTAAGACGATTGCATCTTATAAACCCTTAAAGAGAATTAGCTTGCATTTACATTAGGCATGATGAATTCATGTACCTCGCACCACTTAAAAACATAAATCACAAGTTATGATTTTCATAAATTCATTGAAATGAATTTTCAAGAATAGAAGCTTTGCACTGTATCATCAACTCAGGAAAGACTTGCATCTAGAATTGCATGGCATCGTGGATAGTTTCGGTTGCACTACATGATAGAGATTCATCTTAAAATATAGCTTTAAGATGCACATGTAAATGGTTAAACTTAATTGCAAGAGGCAGTTTGATAAATGAAATTCTAGATGATAAGTAAGGCTAGGGTTTAACTGTAAATAAGCCAAATTAACGCTACGATCATAGATTGACTTAGAATCAAGTAAATACGATCACATGTCTCTATCCTAGCAACTAGCCACGACAAGTCTAATAACACTCTTAGAGGTATCATTTTAAACCATGATACAACTCGATGACAACACGAGAAACTTGAATGGCGTATTCACAAGAAAGAATGACCATTCGCCACGTGACATTCGTTACTCGCAAGTACTCAAGGATTGCAAAAGACTTAGTTTACTCTTGGCTCATGGGAGAGTTCAACAAAAGTTTCTGTCATGAAATCTTGAGGGAATGAAACCCTAGGATCAACTTAGAAACCCCGATAAAGTTCTAAGGAGGAAAATGGTTACCAAATGACCAATTTGGATCCTAGATTGAATCATCTAGATCTTGTAATCTCAAAACAAGAAGCCTTGATCTAAAGGTTGACAAATTAGGGCAATTACCATCCAGGAACTATTGGATATAAACCCAATCGAGTAAATACTAGTCCCTATCGCATGAGAATGTGGGACAAAACAAGGATATTCCCTACCCTCTCAGAAGGCCATTGCAGTTGACACCAAGGCAAGAAAAATCCAAAGGGTGAATGCTAAGCATTCAAAATAGGAACTCCACCTTAGTAGGTGTCTTGAGCACTCGCCACATTATTGTTTGTGCTTGTAATTCTAGGAGCACTATTTGTGAAAGGATTGATTGAACCAAGCTCTCATAAGAAACCAACATAATGAAACAAGTTAAATTCATGGAGGTCGTGCCAAACCACCCCTAGCTGGCCGCCAACCCTATCCAAGGGGGTTCTAAATAACCGTGATGGAAACATGGACCAAACCTGCCATGAGAGGTCTCCCCATGGATTAGTTTGAACATAAGAGGACACTTGGATACCAAGGGGGCTCTAGTTGTAAATTCCCTACCTCCAAGTCCTACTCAAACAATCTACGTGACTCGAGATGGATTCTCAAGCCTTGTTACTAGCGCAAGAGCAAAAACTTGGAGAAAATAAGACACATCCTTATGGATTGTAGAAAATTGTCCTTTTTGGATGAGACTTGTAACTTAGCTGAAATGTTAACATAAATTTTACTTCCAAGGAACTTGTTTGAGTTGTTTTCGTGTCAGTGCCATAAGTTATGTGAACGAACCCTTTTCCCTAAAAGGCTTAATTAAGAAAGATGATTTTAAATGTCACACATACATGTGATAGGAGCTAGTTAGATAACTAAAGAACATCTATTGAGTGAAGTAGGTGGGCGGAACCCCCAACGGGCAACAGGGTGGTCCCAGAGAACTTGGAGGCTTCTCACAAGGTTTTATGGACATTTAACCCTAAGAAATTGTTAGGTTAGAACCCCGATTCATGCCACTTTAGGGGACTTGAATGGGACTATGCCCTATGGGTAGAGAGGTTGAGCAACGCATCCCTCTCATTTTCCATTCTCTTTGAACCAAGTGCAGCATGGGTCTGCTTTGGCTTGGGTATCTCTACGTAAAGTAGAATGTCCATGATCCACTGATACTAGAATGCTATCAGGAGACCTTGACCATTAGGGACCCAAGTTTCAGATCAATCCTAGTGGGTTCAGTGGCGAATGTCCATTGCGAGGCAGACTTAAGAAACCCTAGGTGATAAACCCCGTAACATTCCATGGGAGTGTCGGGTGGCATCACTTAGATTCCTCTCTCGATGGACCGCTAAAAATATGCCTAGATAGCGGGCATGTTACAGAACATGAGGAGAAAAGAGACTCATTTCAAGCCAACACACAAGAAATTGTAGAGGTACACATGTCTAACTAGCCATTAAGTGCAATCAAGAGGCAACACACCCTAACACTTTGTGTGCTAAAGACCTCACTAGCCTAGCTAACTCAAATGCAAGAGTCTTCCTTAAGTAAGAAATTGCATCATCTATCCCCTTACTAACTCACATAAGCTTGATTGAAACTCTAGTAATTAATGAATAGCCTAACATGATAACTAAATTGGGGAAGGGCAAGAAGCGAGCTTTTTGAGTGAACTTTTCTGGAAAACCTCCATTTCTTATTCAAGATAGTCCACTTGTTACACCCCTAGATATTTCCACCACCACCACCATTGTCGTCGCTCCTGCCACCATAACCACCATGGCTACCTCCACCACCACTACCACCATCTTTGCCACTAACATTGTTGCCACCTCCACCACCAATACACTATCTTCACCACCTACACAATCGCCACCACTACCTTCACACTCATACACACACACACTCTCTCTCTCTCATATGTGTGTGTGTAAATATTAGTCACTCACTCACTCTCTGTGTTTATCTCCCTCTCTCTCATGCATGCGATCAGTCCACATTGTATAAGATTGCCTCACATCGGATTACAGCATGTGTTGTAACAAACACTTCTCTTAAATCCTCTCTCTCTTTCTCTTTCTCTCTCTCTCTCTCTCTCTCTCTCTCTCTCTCTCTCTCTCACATAATGTAAAATACTTGTGCAGCCACTCTGTGTTTTAGAACTTTAATTGCAATGGATTGATAGCTCCCTCCCTTCTCTCCCTCCCCACCTCCCCCTAACAAATTTGATATAAGTTAATTCTTACAAGCCAACTATATATTTATATTATATTAACTCTAGAAATAGTGCTTTTGCTTGACAAATTCAAAGAGATAAGGTCACCAAAGGCTTGTCAAAATTTTGACATAAGCTATCCAATTAAATTGTATAACAATAACTTCTCGACAAAATAAAATACAATTGGAGGTAGTGTTGGTGTTGCATTGATGGTCACAGTAGTGTAGGTGATTTTGAAAAATACAATGTGCAATTTTTCTTTAGTGAGTGTGGTTGGTGTATAAACATGTTGGCATTTGCATCCATTCCAAACACTCGGATGTACACATAGTATAGGTGCTTGTATGCCAAATATGCTTTTCCTTCTGCGACACGGTCCATGAAATCCCAGCAATCACATGTTGGATTCTTTATAATGTGCACATCATAACACTCCTGCACGACACTTGAGTTAGGTGTCTTTAGTTTGGAAACCTTGTGCTTCAAGGTCTTCACCACTGTGTAGCCCTTCACAATTGCATCTAGAGCCAATGTTGAGTCTATCCTTTTCCCTGTAGCTTGTGAAACACCTCTTCGATATCTACATGAGCCCTTGTTAGCATCCACCTCTTGTGCCACCTTTTGTAAACAAACCCATCACTCTCTAGCATGTAAATTTCTTCTATTTTCAAATTTGTGCCTCATGCCTAGGTATGCTTTCAATCACATACTCAAGCTAGTGAGAGGCATTGCTTTCCTATGACCCCACTTTTCCATCAACCTTATGTTTTCTTGCAATAGTCACATTGTCCCCTCAAAAATCAGGATGTTTATATAATTTGATTCCTCCTACCACCTCCTCAACCATCCTTGCTATTGCTCAAGATGTGGGGATAATTCCTTGTTGTAGTCGACTCAAAAGCTTCTTTGCACTGGGTCTTGCACCATGGAACTTTACACCAATGAATGAATGTCATTTTGTGCTTTCTAGTACAGCATTGGCCAAATCATTGACACATTCTTCGTACAAGCTGATAAATCCCTTGAATCCCTCCCCTTGCCACAACAAACTTGCATGCATTGGCTCTATTTGGCTTGTGGTTGGCATATGAGCAATATCCTCTACCACTTGGACAAAAATACAATATGACAGGGTATGGAGCGTGAGAAAATAAATACACCACACATCACATCCTACTATTACGAATCAATCTTACCTCGACAAAGTGTCACCTCCAATGTGGATATCTAATATGCCACCAACTAAGCCAACAATCCATTGATGGTATATTGCAATCCGCAACTTTCCCTGAGACCCACCAAGCTAGAATGAATTGATATTGCATTATTGCATCATCTTTCATGGTTGCACCTCCACATGCGGCACAAGGGCTTATGCTCATCTTGGAAACTCTTGTGCACATATTGTGATATGTGTATTTGGAGACTTTGTTCCCAATGAAATAAGCAAAATATCTCCCTTCCTTGCATCACATTGTCTAAACCACCATTGAACACTATGCAGATGGCGGTTGCCTCGTCTATTGTGAATCCTCAAAAATCAATGCTTGGATGGCCACACTTCTCCATCACTTCATTCATCTTTGTCTAGAAAAGAGCTTGTGCATATGTATTCTCTTCCTTCATCTCACATATTACCAGAGTCATCAACTCTTGTACACTAAACATAAGATAGGAATGGAAGAGTAAGGAGAACTATGTTCATCAAATTACTATTGTGACAGTAGAATCGTGTAAGAGAAACTACCTTGGGTCATACACATGTGCTGCCATGGTAGTCCAATCATTAATGCAACACACGTGATCGAATCATATCTAGCTATTGTGTAGGTCCCCAATGCCATTCCTTCACATACGATTCACTAAGTCAACCCTTGAGGATGGCCCAGTTAGTTGCATTTTGAATATAAAGCACCTACTATCATTGTCAACAGCTTGCCCAGGAAATAGGCTACCATGGAAAAATCTGTATACACAGCGTTACTTTAACTTTAGAAGACGAGATTCCATTTTCTAATTGCTCTCAACATGTGCTGCACCACAAACTATGCATTTAAACCTGCATGTACAAAATATTGATCTTCATATGCATGGCTTTGTAATGATATTTTGGGATGTGTTGTGAATGGAATAATATGTTACATGTTCCTATGAATGAGTGGTTGGAGTTCCGTGAGCATTGTCTCGAGAGTTTAGTGTCAGACATGGGAACACCTTACTCATGAACCAGGGCACTCATCACTCGCCTTCTAGCCACAGTTATTTGCAAGTGTCGAGGACCAACTGCACTAAAGTCTCTTACCATTTCCTCTATGGTCTTTTGTACCTCTTTGACATTAACTCTGCACGTGCCTCTTTGCACCTCATGGACATGTATACCTTGATGGGTGAACAGTCTTGACATTGGACTCACTAACATCACATAATACAGTAGACACTCACACTTCTCGAGAGCGAGATGGGGGTTCTTACAATAGAAGCATCCAAGGTTTCCAAAGACAATCAGCTGACATTCTGATGGCCAGTATGTTGGTATTAAGTTTACTTGCATGGCATGTATTGGGACTTGATTAGTATGATTTACTTGGAATAGGGTACCAGAACCATGTCATGCAACTCCACAATCATTTTAATGATAGTGGAGAGAATGAAAAATCTTGTACTTGTCCATGCCACCTTGTTTAGGAAGTGAGAAATTGACTTGCCATCACAATTTCTATTAGGACACTCTAGTTCTCCGACACGTTTGTTTTAGCGAACAGTACCAAGAAATGCCATTGATGTTGACACATGCTTTGTCCAACAATTGCCATCGTCCTTTTGAGAGAGAGAGAGAGAGAGAGAGAGAGAGAGAGAGAGAGAGAGAGAGAGAGAGAGAGAGAGAGAGAGAGAGAGAGAGAGAGAGGATATATTGATTTGTGTGGGAGGGAGAGAGCAAAGACGGATATATATATATATATATATATATATATATATATATATATAGAGAGAGAGAGAGAGAGAGAGAGAGAGAGAGAGAGCGAGAGAGAGAGAGAGAGAGGGTGTGGAGGGCAGAAAGAGGGAGCTAGGGAGAGAGAGGGGGTGACGGATAGAGTGAGGGAGGGGAGGGGAGACGAAGAGAGAGAGAGGGGGGAGGAGAAGGGGTGGGAGAGAGGGAGAGAGGTATACGTACCTGTGAGATTAAATATTCTACAACTTGGGGTAGGGGAGGGCACTGTGTCATAGGGGTTTGTGGCCTTATATAGCCACTTTGAGATAGTGGGGCATTAAATCCATGTGAGAGAAAGAGAGAGAGACGGAGAAAGGGAGACTCAGAGACGTGTGGCATTCTACAAAGAGAGAGCCGCGAGGGGAGTCATTTGTTATTAAATTCAATATTAAGTTATTCATTAGTAATTAGTTCCTTTACATAATTGGTAACTAATTAATTATTGGTTATTGGACATTCTAAATAGTTATTAATTAGCTAATTAATTTTATATGGTTATAAATTTTAATATTGATTAATTTGTTAATTAATATTAATTAGTTATTACTTTTAATATTAAGTAAGTAGTTATTAATTAGTAATTAATAACTAGATATAATTGGTAATTAATTAATTATTAGTTGCTTTTTAAAGAAAGCAAATGCTTTGTGTGTGTGTGTGTGTAGAGGACACGAGAGAGAGAGAGAGAGAGAGAGAGAGAGAGAGAGAGAGAGAGAGAGAGAGAGAGAGAGAGAGAGAGAGAGAGAGAGAGAGAGAGAGAGAGAGATAGCGGGAGATTAGACATGGCATGGACGAGTAGTCTGTGCAGGTAAGAGAGAGAAGCACATAAAGAAACAGAGAGACAGTGACAGAGACAAAGACACAAAGAGAGAGAGAGAGAGAGAGAGAGAGAGAGAGAGAGAGAGGGGAGGGGGGGAGGGAGGGAGGGAGGGAGGGAGGGAAGGAGGGAGAGAGAGAGAGAGAGAGGGAGAGAAAAAATTTCCCCCCATAAGGGAGCGTTGACACCCTCTTACAAGGGCCAAAAGATTTGACCCCCCTTAATTAGTTAATTAAATAGAAAATTAGATTAATTCAAATAAATAATTAAATTATTTATAAAGTTATTTAATTTAGCTAATTGATTGATTAAATAAATAATTACTCAAATCTAGCTAAATTTAACTACTTAATTCATTTAATTAAATTAGGTAATTTAATTATTTAGTTGATTAAATTAAAAGTGTAGTAAATTAATTAAATTGAATAGTTAATTAAATTAGTTAAATTTAATTAATTAATAATAAGTTGATTCAATTAATTTAATTTCTTAGTTAAACTGATTAATTAAATTAACTACTTGAATTAAATTAAATAGATAAAGTAGTCAAATGTAGCTAATTAAGTTTATTAAAATAATGATTAGTTAAATTTAGTTCGATTAATTAGTTACTTTAAATTCATTAGTTAAATCATTTTTTTATTAGTTAAAATAATTAACGAGTTTTTAAATTTTTTGAATAAATTAGTTAAATTAATATATTACTTAAAATAACTAGTTAAATTTGTTTAATCTAACCAGTTCTGAATTAGTCAAAATAATTAGCAAACTCCTAAAATCAATAAATCAAATATATAAATTAGTTAAAGTAATTACTAAAACTTTATTAAATTTTTTAAATTAATTAGTTAAATTGGTTTATATTTAGTTAAATTAATTAATTTAAACTAACTAATTTAATTAATCAATTAGTAAACTTAAAATAGCTCATTAAATTAGTTAAATTAGCTAAATTAGTAAACATTAGTTAATAAAAATTAGTTTTTAATTAGAAAATATTTAAAACTAATAATTAGCTTCTTAATTAATAATTAATAGTCAATTTTAGCAATTATTATTTAGTTAATTTACTAGTTAATAAGTAATAATTTACTAACAAAATTTAATTAATAATTACAAAATTATTTTATAATAATTAATTAATTTACTAAGTAATGAGTTATATCTTACTAATAAAAATTAGTTAATGATTACAAAATGAGTTTAAAATAATTAGTTAATTAAAATGGATTATTAATTAAAATTTAGTTGAGAAATAATAATTGGTTAGTTAATTAAGAACTACTAATTACTTACTTAGTTAATAATTAATCAATAATAATAGTTACCAATTAGCTAATAATAATGTGATTAATATAGATGTAATATAATTAATACTAACGTAAATAATTCGCTCGAAAGGGAGTGAAGGGGATTTGGGAGATTTTTTTTTTACCCAAGAAGGAACTACTAGCGACTTCTTCTCGAGGAAGAAAAAAAACCACATGTCCTAGGCCCCCAATAAGGGACTCTTGGCAACCCATTCTTGGTAAGAGTAAATTTGTTATCCAACTAGTGGTTGTTAGCAGTCCTTTCTCGAGTAGTTAGAAAAGTGAAAGTCCACTTGTGGGTTTTTTCCTGCCCAAAAAGGAGTCACGAGCAGCCCTTAAGTTTAAAAGGCATGTAATTTGTATCAAAATCCAATACCCAATCTAAGTTTGTATCTCTTGTAATCAAACCTCAACGTAAGAGTTTGTCATGAGGTGTTATAAGACAAATGCAAGGATTGGGGGCATAGGCTATACCTCACGATATCACCCTTATGGTTGTACTCTCCAGAGTTCCAAAGCCTTCCTATAATGTTGTCCAAATCCTCTTCCACAAAATTTCTACTTAGTCAAGACACCTTTGTCCTTTATAAATGTACCATTTTAAAGCAAGTGATAAATATATGTAAGGGTATAAACCATGATAGGCATATTATTCTTGAGATCCTTCTAGCCGTCATGGACTTTTGAATATCCTAAGATATTTTGAATTTAAAACTTTGCTCCGTTGCCTTGTCAGGAATATCCCAATTTAGAGATGAAAGACTTGGCAATGGCAAAACTTTGATATATCCATATGTACCCACTCTAGAGGGGACCAATACTATGCATAATATATAAAAACATTACCCTCACAAAAAAACCCAAAAACTGATCAGCATCATAGATAATGTCTATGAATACCTTATGAATCACATGGAAAGCTTCTCTTAGGCTTTCCATAGGTTTTCATTCGACACTTGTTAACAAAAATATGTCCACAACTAAGAATCCATTATTAGTACTTTTTTAAATTAAAAAAATATCACATATGTTATTCAAATAAAAACTTACAACGTGTTTGCTAGAAAACATGTTCAGATGGAGGCAATTGTATATTCTTAACCATGTAAACATATTGCACTCTGATAGACCACCCTTCAGGCATAATTTTGAAGGCAATGATATGTCCCTTCTAGTGATGTTTTATATGCTCTTGTTTTCTTATTTTCCCCTTTTGAGAGCCCTTGCAAGAGGGAAGCATGGTAACTCAATCATTTATGCTAAAGGTTTTGGGCTCCCAATTTCTATTTGCTAGGGCTAGCTATAGAAGGTGCAAGAGTTTATTAAATGAGAAAGGCACCTTGCGGATGGTATAAAAATAATGAACTCGTAGAGAAAGAAGCTCAAAGAGAAAGGTGAATGAACTAAAAAGGAACATCAATAAGACTAATTAGAATATATACCAAAAAGAATATTGAAAGATCTCCTAACTTTCAAAAAAGTCATTATTAACTTCATCTCATCTTTATCATGTCTTTTGTTCGAATTTGTAAGTAAATAAGGATTTTGGGACCACTGAACCATGTCAGACTTTGGAGATTTCGACTAAAAATGAACAAAATGGACTCTACTATTTAGAAAAAAGAAGAGATAAGAATACCATATTCTTGCATACATTGCAAACTCTCTTTGCCATTTTCTTAATTTTGTGATTAATAAAAGTATATTTTTAAAAGTATTTTTAACCCTAATATTGAAACAATGGGGACCCACAAGCTTTATGCTCAAAATAATAGGTGGGCATTGTTCAAAAGACAAATTGAGTATCTTGACTTTATAGTATTAGAAGAAGAAATTAGGTAGAGCTTGCCAAGGTTAAGCATATACAAGAGTAGCCGCCCTCAATAATAGTCAAAGAAGTGTATAGTTTCTTAAGATTGACTAGATGGTACCATGTCTTTATTAAGGATTATGCCTTTATCACCACACCTCTCACCAACTTGCTAAAGAATTAGACATATAATATATGGATCTCAATTGAGCAATCTACCTTTGAAAGAATCAAGCAATGTTTAGTAACTACCCTTGTTTTGAAGCTTCTAGATCCAAACCAAGGATTAGGTTGTGATAGATGCAAGCTCTCATGCATTGGATTGTGTACTTATGTAAGAGGAACATCCAAATCTTAATAAAGACTCATGAAAGAAACTATGCTGCTCATGGTCTAGAGCTATTAGTTGTGATCCATGCTCTCAAGTTGTGGAGACATTACTTGCTTGGAGAGAAATTCGCCTTCATAACCAATCATAAAAGTCTCAATGGATCTTTACCCAATTACATCTAAACATGAGACACCAAATGTGGATTGAATTCCTACAAGAGTATGACTTTTAGATTAAGTATATGCTAGGCAAGGAAAATGTAGTTGTGGATACTTTATTAATGCCAAGTAATCCCATCATCCAAATGACAAAAGAAGCAGCTGCAAAGGACCCTAAATATCAACAGTTACGAAGGGATGTTTAACTCAAGGATTAAGTTCCTAATTTGCAACTTAAGTATGAAGACTTCTCCATTCAGAAAGAGTTTATATACTTAAAGAAAAGATAATGCGTTTCTTCTAATCATGAACTGAGAAAGAAGATACTTTGAAAAGCACATGACTCTCCATTTTCTAGACATTTTGGCTATGCCAAGTCACTCAATATAGCTAGAAAAAGCTATCATTGGGAAAATTTTAAAGGTAATGTACTTGACAATGTCAGTAAATGCTTAAGCCAAAGAGTTAAAGCATAACGTGCTAAAATACCAAGCAAGCTTCAACATCTTATCATTCCTTAGATGAAGAGGGAAGTCATTCGCATAGATTTTGTGGTAGGGTTGCATTCAATCTAAGGAAGAGACAACTTTATCATATGATTGTGGATATCCTAACAAAGGTTTCTTATAATAGTCATCTCATTCTTGTCAAGACAAACTACAAGGCTTTATACATTGCAAGATTGTTTGTCAATGAAATATTTAAACTTCCTGGGTTGCCAAAAAGGATTGTTAGTGATCAAATTTCCCTCTTATTGATTATGGATAAGCTTATTTGAAGCCATTGGTACACAGTTATGCTTTAGTACAGCATATCACCCACAAATGGATGGCCAAATAAAGAGATCAATGAAGTCATAGAAAACATCCTTAAGGCATACTATTGCATAGAACCCAAGTAGTAGTGAATGCAATATCAGCCCTTAATAGAATTTAATTACCATGCCTCTTACCATCAAAGCATCAAGATGACACCATTCTAGGCCTTATATGGGCAAGATTGTCTCACCCTATTCAACTTCTTCAATCTCATATTAAAGGTGGAAGCCTCCAAGAATATGCTAGAGGAGAAGGATGAATAAGTCAAAGTCATAAGCTAGCATATTTAGATAATTAAGTGGGTAAGGATTGCTAAAAATCCTATATCCATATTGGAAGACCAGCAGATCTTCAAAGAAGGAGACATGGTGTTTCTCTGTATCTACCCAAGATATTGTGCATCGTATAAGATTCTCAAGTGCCTAGGGACCAATGCATACAAGTTGCAACTTTCCAAACACTTAAAGATCTACAACATTTTTCATGTTGGTTTGCTAAAGGCTAATGTGCCTAACCCCAACCATGTACTAAACGATAAATATATTGTAATGCCAAGCCAAGGAGTCCTTGAGCTCCATCCTGAGAGAATACTTGATGTAAAGGAGAGAGTCCTTAGAAGTAGAACTTTAAAGGAATACTTCATATAATAAAAGTCTATCTTGAAGAGGATGCCCCTTAGACTGATAAGAAAGCTCTATGTAAACAATATCCCTAGTTTCTCTCAAGATGGGATTCCTCTAAGGGAAGAGAATGTAATAACGTTAGAAGAAATAAATAAATGAAAATCTTAAACGCTTTCAAGTTGTCGTCTTCTCTGTCATCAACATCACTCTCATTATCACCACCATCTACATCATCAACCTCACCTTTGACATCATTGATGGAAAGCTCTACTATGCTTATGATTACAAAAAGAACACCAATTACAATCTCCTTCAAACCGATTCAATAGATTTTTTGCAAGAAAATATGACACACAAAGCTAGGACATGGTGGTAAAAGCACGTCAATGCAGTGAGGAGGAGGCAAAGGTTTATAAATACCTTAGGTTCTAAGGCTTGTGGAGCTACCTGAAATTCTTTTGAGCACTAGGCTAAGAGTCACACACACACACACACACACACACACACACACACGCACACACACACACACACACGCACGCACACACGCACGCACGCACGCACACACGCACACGCACACGCACACGCACACGCACACGCACACGCACGCGCATGCACACATGCACGCATGTACTATATATATATATATAGAAAGGAGTGAGAAGATAGAATAATAGAGTGATTGAGAAATAGAGAGAGTGTGAGTGACGGCGCGCGCGCACACACACACACACACACACACACAAAGAGAGAGAGAGAGAGAGAGAGAGAGAGAGAGAGAGAGAGAGAGAGAGAGAGAGAGAGAGAGAGAGAGAGAGAGAGAGAGAGAGAGAGAGAGAGAGAAGATGAAGAACTAATAAGCATGGAAAATGCATTTTTCTTCAATATGAAGATAGGATATGGAGATTTTTATTGTATGTATTTTTCTTGGATATGGAGATTTAATTAAGATAGGGTGTCATCTTTGGGATCGTGAAGCTATAAGATAGTTCCCATCCATGATGCTATGTTCAATTAGCAAAAGAGGCATAAACAACATCCCATCAAAATAGTTCAGATACATTGGAAAGTATTCTAGGAGGACAGAAAACTACCATATGAGCAACGTGTATGGATCTATTCCATATTATGTAGGGTAAGATAATTAGGAGATGTTGAGGTGGAAGAGCCATAGGTACGTGGGAAACCTCACATACGATAGGAAAATCAATCATGATAGGTAGATGCTCAAGTTGAGTTTGTGTTGAGAAAATTGGCGAGAGTCTCTAGGCCAATAGAGAGGTACAATCTACCTCTTAATTATGTTATGGTGACAGATTGCATAGAGCATTATATTAATATTATGACTAGGAATTATATTCATAAGCGGAATAAGGCTATGCAATCAAAGATGGATTCTTTGATTAAGAGAGCTACCTAGGAATCAACTCCATTGCCTAAGAACAAGTATGCATTACCTTACAATTGGATCTATAGGCTGAAAATGTCTCCCTATGATGCATTGCCTAAGCACAAGGCAAGATTGGTAGACAAGGGATTCAAGCAAGAGAAGGGAATATAATTTGATGCAATCACCTCACCGATTAGTCAAGGTGACCATACTTCATATGGTGCTTGCATTGGTTGCCAAGGAGGATATGGCACTTATCTAGATGGATGTTAATATAGCTTTGTTAAATGGGGATTACATGTAGATATTTATATGGAATAGCTAAACAACTTTATTGTGAAAAGCAAGGAATAGTTCTTATGTGGGCTCCACAAGAGCTTATATGGATTAAAGCAAGCTCCCAATAAATGGCATCATAAGTTTGCGACACTTATGAGATTTCAAAAATACAATAGAATTAAGACCAATTACTACTTGTACATGCAGAAGGATATGGGTGGTAGTCTTATGATTCTAATACATCATGTGAATGATATGCTTATTGCTAGGAAGTTACTCATATATGTGGATGCATTGAAGAATAGGTTTCATGATAACATTGACATGAAGGGCTTGAGGAATGCATGTCACATTCTTGGGATATAGATTATGAAGGATAAAGACAAGAAGATCCTCTATCTCAAAAAGAGTATATTGAAAAGATACTTGAGCATCTTCATATAGGAGGAAGGCTATCAATGTTCCATTGCCTCTATATTGGGAAGTTAGTCAAGAGAACATCCCTAACTCTATCGAATAGAAGGCTAAATTGAGTTATGATTGCTCCATGTCCCTAGATTGCATATGTAGACTTGAATGGCACTAGAGTTATGTGCTTTGCTTTGGAAGGAACGATTCATTTGCCCTTGGATATGCATAAGTTGGTTTTGTAGGAAATGTAGTCTAGGAAGTCTATAACAAGTTCTATATTTTGCATGCACAAGAGGTGCAATCTCATAGGTCAATAGGTTGCAACCATGTACGGCCTTGTCTACCATCATTGAGGCCAAATATGTTACAGCTTACTGATAAGGTATACAAGGGAATCCATATGGCTAAAGAGGAGAGATGTTTGGATCATTGTATTATACTTATCATGCAAGATTGATACATGAATGACAGTGTGAGAAAAGATATTTATTCTTCAATACATTTTATCTATATGAGTGTGACTTTGAGTTGAAGACCTTGAAGATGATGCAGAATAGTTACATGGAACCAAATGAATTCTTTTGGATTCATTGTGGTTTTCCTTCTTATTTATGGATAGATTTTTTGTGATAATGAATATAAAGATATGTGTCAAAAATAGTAGCTACTAAATATAGTAGCCTAGAAGCAAGAAAGCTCAATTGATGTGCCAAATTTAATTCTTGAAAGAGTTATAATATTTGATAGCTTCAATGGATTATGTTAGGTACCATATGTCTGCAAAGTGAATATGTAAATTTTCCATCCATTCCTTATATCTTTGTAGAAATAAGGGAAAGCTAAGATCTCTCTTATGCAAATTGTAACATCACCCATAGTTAAACTAGAAGACAAACAACCGATCAAAAGATTACATGAGAGAAACTCTATTTACATTTATGTTAAGACTGCTTTTACAATGCCCAATGTGGAATGTAAAAAAGAGAAGTATCAAGAGAGAGAGAGAGAGAGAGAGAGAGAGAGAGAGAGAGAGAGAGAGAGAGAGAGAGAGAGAGAGAGAGAGAGAGAGGGTGTGTGTGAACTTAAGTGAGGGATTAGTGAGAGTGAACCCCATCTTCTTCTCTTGCTTTCTATCTCTCTTGCTTCCACAACTTGAAGGGTAAGGAGTTGAGTGAGAGATAGCGTGTTAGGAAAATCTTGGAAGCAAGAAGGTAGAGAAGACAAGTGGAGCTACAACCCACTTCAACAATTTGTGAGGCCCTGCTCTGCTATGTTCTTGTCTAACATCTTGTTGCACCATTGCTTACGAGTAAGGATATAATCAATGGTTAAACCATCTATACACAACTAGAATAGTGTGATTGGACTACAAAATGACATCCACCTCATTAGTAAATAACACTTTCACAAGGAACCTCACAACACAATCTTGAGAATATATTGATGTTAGTTTACATAAGCATTATACAAAAGTTTATACAAAATTTTGCAAATAATACATGATTTTCTAGTAATTGTTGCAAAGTGCATTTGTTGGGGACATTTCTAAGGCTATCTCTTGTCGGGGGCAAAGGCGCATGTGCCTAACTGCCCATGTATTCATTACACTAACAATACCCATAAACCTGTACACTACAAGTTGATCATGACTTAGCTAGCAAAGCATACATTAGGAAACTAGGATTGTTGTTAGTTCCTCTCATGAATACAATTTTTACTTTATTCATTATTCTTTTAGTGACATTTGAATAATGGAAGGGCAGTCACACCTTGTGACTGTTGGAGTTCCCACATACGGTGTCTCTCTCTTTTACTCTCTTGCTCCATCTGCCATAGCTGTTGCTTCTACTTTTGTGCTTCCCCTTGAGCTCTACCTTTCAATTGGTATCAGAGCCAACCATTCAAGGAGTTTCTTCATCCTTTTCTTAAACTCAAATTCAAAGCTTTAACTCAAGGTTTCATGGCACCCATTGTTTCGTTCTCTCGAGGTATGCCTTGAGTCCTTCCTTCTTCCTGTTTGTTCCAGCTTGCTTCTACTTGTTGAGGACCTTCCCAAGGCTTAGTTAAGCCTTGTTGAGTGCTTATTGAGTTGAGTAGCCATTTTATCCATTTTGAGTGGATACAGAGCATGATGCAGAACTCGTGGTGGACAATTATGGCAACTTGACAGCACTATCATATTTTGGCCACAACTTTTGTATACGATATTAAATTTAAACGTTCTATAGCTAGAAACGAGAGCGCGCAAAGAGCAAAAAATTTAAGAGTTTATTTTATGTAGTTTTTAATTCTCTATTTCACACAAAAGAGAACAGTTTTAGTTTGGATAGCAAACAATAAATTCCATAATGCATGTTTGATGCTTCGAGGATGCTATTTTGATGCGCTAGGATGGTATAGTTCTACTTTTGGGATTGATTTGAGCTTGAAATAGCTCAAATTTCACTGTCATTTCAGTGTTGTAATAACAAGGCAACAAGCATTTATTAGTGAAAGGCTTATGCTTAATGCTCATTGATGCTTTATATGATACTCAATGGATGTACTACTACTTCGATTGTTATGTATACTTCTTAATATGCTATGATATGTTTTTGAGTTGAGATTTGAGCTCTGTCATATTGATCTTTGTTGCGATTATATACCTTGGTTACTTCAATGGCTTACACAATTACTGGCTTGAAGAATCTATTGGGTTTTATGCTTTTGACTCTTATGCTTCATGTATCTTGGATACTTGGATGCCATGTACTTGATGTTTTAAGCTTGCATTACTCATTTAGTATTTGATTTTGTTCCAGTGGGAGTTACGTGCACTTCTTTGGATATTCAATAGAGATTTGGATTTATGCAATTGAGCTTGAGCTTACTTTCACTAAGACTATGGGACACTTCATGTACATGCTCTCTTGATATGTATTGGATACAATTACCCCACAATGTGCTAATTTGATCACTTATTTTAGCCTTGGCACTTATGTCTGTTAGTGTGTTATCAATGATATTTATATGCTTTTAGGTTATGTATTTAGCTTTGTTCAGTGGGTTATATATTTGGCAGTTCTCTTCTCTTTACCTTGGGATCTCCCATGTGAGATGTATGTGCATATTGCATGTTTAGTTATTGACACACTATAGTTGCGATACCTTTCAATGCCGATTGTTCCTATTTTTTCTTTCTTGGTTACTCACAATTGATTATTAGCATACTACTAGTAGCCTATCATTTCAATTTTATGCCTTCTATTTGAGGGCAATCACTTGGATTTGACAAGTACTTGATTACAGTTTGTGGACAACTCACTATTTTGGCAATATCTCTTACTCAGCCCTTGATTTGGCTGTGATTTTGGAAATATTTTGCTGTCATTTATAGTAGCCTATTTTTCTTGGATTGTGCTTTCATATCTTACATTATGACTGGTGGATTGAATAATAGTACTATCTTTAACATTCAAAAGTTGGATGGCACAAATTTGATAGATTCTAGTGCATAAATTGCAAATCAAGTCATTGAGACATAGGAGTGTAAAGCTCGAACGCTTTTATGTAGAGGATTGAGACGAAGTGAATGAGTTATGTAAATCTATAATCATTTTTTCACTCTTTAAGTAGGTCTATTAAAATGTTGTATTTGATTGGCAGACTGCTTGGTAGTTATGGGATAAGATTCCTCATGTCTATGATAAGCAACGCCTTGCCTCTCAAATGTATTGGTTGAAGCAACTCATGGATCTTCATACGGAGAGAACCTCCATGTCCACCCACTTAAATGAGCTTCATTCTACTTTTCACCACTTGTCTTCACATGGGATTGAATTTAAAGAAAATCTTTCTCCCTTATTCTTATCGATTACATTGACAAAGTCATGGGATACATTCCTTACTACTATGTGTGCAAATATGCTTGCTGATGGGTTCAATTACAGGATGTAGAGAGTGCTCTCTTGAATGAAGAGGTTAACAGAAAGAATGTAGATACTTCATACATCTCTCATGCTTTGACAATTAGAGACAATAATGATAGGAGTGGTAATGATCGCCGTGGGAGAGACTCTCTGAAGCCTCATTTTCAATCACATGGACACTCTCACAATAAGTCCCGTGGCCGTAAGATCACAATAACTTGTCAGTATTGTGGAAAGTAGGGTCATATTTGACCACAATGCCATATTTGACCACATGGACACTCTCACAATAAGTCCCGTGGCCGTAAGATCACATTAACTTTTCACTATTGTGGAAAGTAGGGTTATATTTGACCACAATGCCATAAAATATGTGATAACAAGCACAAAGGAAAAAAAAATGTTAAAGTGTAAAAAAATTACGAAAAATTACGATGATCGTAGCATCGTCATTGGCAAGTCTAATGTCAAGATTGAAGAGATTCATGTCACGTAAATTGATTCCGATGACGGCTACATACTTGCAGATTTTTCTCTTGATGTTTTGTAGTTAGTTGATGTCTTGTCTACTTATGCCCAGTGTTGGTTGCTTGATTCAAGGGCTTCCCTTTATGACATCCCTCATCGAGAGTGGTTCCAATCCTACTACAACATGACAAGATTTGTTAGATTGGATAATGACTTGGCATTATACATTGTTAGTATTGGAGATGTCCAATTGCAGTTTCTTCACATAGTATGTTTATTTTGCATTATCCATGCCATGTTTTGGCTTTGACTAAAAGCGTATTTTCAATTGAATAATTGGATGATGCAAGTTATCCTCTCTTTTAGTAATTTCTCATAGAATCTTACTTATGGGAATCTTGTCTTGGCACGAAGTGCTAAGTCTTGTACTCTTTATCTCTTGTATTTGGGTCTATCGACCATGTTTCGACAATGGTTGCAATACACATGTATTAGTATGATATCGCTGCCTTGGGCACATGTCATTAAAGGGAATGAAAATGCTTACTCCTTTGCAGTATCTTCTGCTCCTTAACTATAAGCATTTTGAATTTTGTGATCATTGTCTTTATGATAAGTAGACTCGTAATTCCCATAAGTCTGGCACTATACACATGGACGAGCCTTTGACTCTCATTCATTCTAATATTTGTGAAACTCTGCCTTGCAAGTCTTTAGGTGATGCAAAGTATTTTGTTTTTCATTGATGATTTGACAATGGAGGTGAATATGTTTCTAAAGCCTTTAAGAAATTTTGTGATGAGAGGAACATTAAGCATTAGTTGACTACCCTTTGCACCCCATCCTAGAATGGTATATCAGAGTGCATGAATATGATGATTTAGAGCAAGTTTGAAGCATGCTTAGCTAGGTAAGCTTACCACAACTCTTTTGGACTAAGGCAATCGGATCCAATGGTATATATAAAGATTGTTCAAAAGCATGCGATATCCTCTCACTGCCTCATAAAGTTCAACTAGTTAAATATCTTATGTTTACCAACGTTTAAGCTTGACTATTGTTTTTAACCTCTTTTGTGCTTCTTTTTGTATGCGATGACTAGAGTAAGATAAATCAAGAGGCTTTCTGAATCGCCACCTTATTGGGATATACTCCTAGCATGACCCAAATACTAAGTACGACCATAGCAAGTCTACAAGAGATTGGGAATTTCAAAAGGGGAAAGTAAAGTGCTTTTGCTCATGCAAAAAGTAACTCCAAGAAGGTTTTGAGAGCCAAAGGTCCATCCATAAAAAAGGTAGAAAACCGCCTAGAAATATTTAACCTAATGAACCATTCTTGAGATTAGTGAGACATATTTGCAACAACTGGAAGCTTCATGTGAGGTGTTCAATTTTTCTCTTGAAGATCCTTAATGTATAAACCTTTAATTGAAAACAACTCTTGATCCCCACATCTCAACAAAAGTAAATATAAGTAATATGGATTTCTTATTGCAAGAAATAGATTTAAAAGAAGTTAAAGATGTTACTCTTTCTTCTATGGGGGATAAATGAAGACTTTCAATAAGTTTATGCAAAATGAGATGATTTAATTTGGTATCCTAGTTTTGCTTATTGGGCCATATGATTTATGCTAGTATTATACTTTTTCAACCTAGACTAAGATTTGCCCAATGAATTTCCTTTATAGATTTCATGGGGATATCAAAATTACGAGCTACACAAGTTTATAGTTTAGAGAGGCTTTCAAGGTTTTATACATGAAAAAAGGTGTAGAGGGACCAAGAGAATAAACAAGATGTAATATTCACAAGGGAATAATAGAAAGATAGGGAAGAAAGCCCAAAGGTTGATACATTTGTTGAGGAAACTAGCCAAAACAAAACAATAAGGGTCCGACAGAAAATAATAGAAGAAAAAGCTCAAGATTTAGGTAGAAAGAAACACTCTCAAAAAGACCTCTCCCAAGAAAGCTTAAATCTAGGTGGGAAGCAAATAAGGAGGATCCATGGAACTCTCAAATAGACCCTTAAAAAGGATGCATAAAATTGAACATTATCAAGGATCCCTAGGAGAATATCGAGTAAGGAGATGTATTATCAAACATATCTAAGAGTTAAAGGTTGCTCGAGTGGAAGAGACAAATGGAATAAGAGCAAAGAAAGAGCTAAGGCAAGCGGAGCAAGAGAGCAAAAAAGTCATCATATGTGAAAACTCTCATAATGTGTAATCTACTTACTACTTGAATAAGGTGACAATGATGAGATACGTACCACTTGTAGTGTACAAGTCAGTAAGTACTATCAATGTAATGAATACATATGCGATTAGACACATACATCTTTATCCCCAACAACCTTCCACTTAAAAGGCAAATGTATTCCTAGTGAGAAAAGAACAAGAAAAAAGTAACAATATAAAAGTGAATACATATGCAATTAGGCACATACATCTTTATTCCCAATAACCTTTCACTTAAAAGGCAAATGTATCCCTAGTGAGAAAAGAACAAGAAAAAAGTGACGATATAAATGTACCTACAATACAACAAGATGAGGAGTAGATGACATTTCACACTACACACATCTTCCTAATGCAAAATGTTTCACTGAGATACTTTTAGCGAGCAAATCTACAAGATTCTCATCAATCAAAAGTCTTGACAAGCACATTAGACATGTTTTCTACCACCTCTCTCTTATAGTGATAGCACCCCTCAATGAGCTTTGTCTTTGCATGGACCATTGGATTCTTGGCTAACTAAATGGCAATCATAAAATCTAAATTCAACATCGGGACCACATCAGTAATACTAAGGTCTACAACAAGACAGTCTAACTAAAGAGTCTCCTTACTACTTGAATCTACTAAAACAACCTTCATATATACTAGGATCAAAGAAACAACATTGACAATGCTAAGATGCGAGTTTTTATGAGAAACAAAGGGAAATACATCCCCAAAAGCAAGAAAATAGATGTCTTAAATTAAACTTGACAAGATTATCCAAATACTAATAAAAAGAGTTATAGTTTTTAAGGCAAGTTTTTGTGTTAATTTTGATCACTTTAAGACCATAGATGCCAAAAAGTCGCCGCATTTGTAGCTTTGGAATGAATGTTATGGCCTTGTTAGGATTGCAACCTTTACATGAATCCTATGGAATGCAAATGGTTTCATCAAATTGATCGAAATAAGCCATTTACACATGTTAGGGTTCAAGCAATCGTATAGAAGTTAAAACCTTAACAAGGCCATAACTTTCATTGTAGGACTTAGAAAAGGATGAAATTTGTACTAAAAATATTTGAAAGCCACATTATAAACACGTACAATCTTAATATGGTAAAGATCCCCACTACATAATTACTTCATGGAGAAAAGTATGTTTTATAGTTTTTCAATTGCACCTCAATTTTAAACTAAGCCTTCATTTCCTTGCTTTTGGGAACTTCTTTCCCTGTCTATCATAAGAGCTCCCAAACTAATCTTATACCAATATTGCCTTTCCAAAGCTTGAGCCTAGATGCCTGCTAGACCCAAAACCTTGATTCCATTACTAAGATCAAGGTAGAATATACTTTTTGTGATTGATTGTATTCTTCCCATTGTGTAGGGATAGGAAGGCACAATTACTTCAAGAGGATGGAGCAATTCATTACTCTCGTGAAAGCACAGCTGATCTAAAATGCAGATATAGGACAAGTTTTCGAACTGTCTATTAAGCCTTCTTTTAATGTAAAGAATATGAACCATAATTGCAAACCACCATTTCAGCAACCTGTGTGATTTTATAATAGCAACATGTAGTTAATAACTTTTTGAAAGAGACTAAGCGCACATCATAACCAATGTACTCTATCCAGAACTATTCGTAAACAATTGGAAGATCGGGTCAGTTATATTTAAGACATCATGAAATCTGCCAATTCATTTAATGCATTTCAAACCTCAAAGATATGCCTCACCATTAACAAAGGTTAGCATCCTAACCAACAATGCATTGATTCGCTTATTTGTATAAGAGTTCTCGCACTAGCCTGTGGCAGTATAAGAGCCAGAACTGGTAGATTACTGAAAGATTGTGTGGTCGAAATCGAAGGGATGCTTGGCTGTTGATGTAAGAGCTGTGCTATGGATGTTGGGCATGGAATATTGTACCACTTCAGATAGCAGGCTAGTAGAAGAGGATGATCTAATGCTGTCCGCTTGTCATTGACATGATTGTTTTGGAATGTCTTAAAATACGTTTGAAGATCATTAACAAGAAAAGTGGTAGTATTTGTGTTATGAGAGGAGCCTGGCAGAACTAGGTGGGGTTTAAGAATGTCATTCACACGCCTTGCAAGTGCTGCAAGAAATGTCTGTTGCACTATTGGTGCTCCCTGCAACTGCATAGCTGTATTGCTATACACCAGGGCCAGCTGCACAGAAAGAAGCCATTGAAAATTGTCAGTGTGTTTGTCATACAGACATTGTTTGCAATAGTAAATCAATGGCTTTATGCCAAACGCAGTTTACTAATATGTCTCAACTTGATCGAACTTAGGGCCAAGTAGATTTTGAAGATCTATCAGAGATTGAAAGATTTTCAAAATTCCGGCATGAGATTTCACAGGTAGAGTAGATCTTGCAGGTCTCGTGGATGAGAACTCATCATGAAGTCTTAAGGTATGCACGCATAAGTGCTCCATTTTGATTTTCAAAGAGTAACAAGCTATGTCATCATTCAAATCTCAGACATTATGATTCATGGATATCACACATTATAAAATTGAAATAAACATGCTACATAGTCCATCTGCATGTGGAATAAGTCAAGCTACAACATTATGATTCTCGTTCCAAAACCAAATGACAAAATGTCAAATTTCAAAATGAATCATGATAGATCATACATAATGAGTACTATAATACACTTTTGAGACATGAATTGATACTATGGTGACAGTCTAATAGCTAAACAAATGCCCCAAAAAGTAGGTCTCTCATCCAAAATCAACTTTGGTGGACTGAGAAGACGCTGCTGTCCGCACATGACAAAGAGGCAAGAGTGATGGGAGGAGCATCAAAGAAGGGGGGGGGAAAGAGGATCCCAATGAAGGTCCCATAGCATCACAAGACATTTTACTGAAGTTGGGCTTCACTGTTTCTTTGTCATAGAAACGCCATGTTTTTACTCGTAGAAATGTTTCTTACTTTTAGAAACGTTTCAAAAGATTCGAACCCAAAGAATCACATTTCTTTGCTGCTATGAATCAACTGTTATGGAAGGATGGCTTAATAAGATCCCATTCAAATGCAAATTCTTCCTTTGAAGAATGCTGACAGGTGGCCTGCCCCTTGCCTCCAACCTCTCCAGGTGCTGTATTTCGAATGGTAACTCCTTATGTACTGCTAGCAGGAATCTTCCTATCATAGATTCATCTCCTGCCCAATGGCCAAGAAGATCTAGTCCATGATTTTTGACATTTGGAGGGTTGTAATGGGACCTTCCCCTCCGTCAATCAGATTGGGACTTCCACAAGAAATATCCTACTCTAGCGCAGTCGCATATGAAAATATTGTTTCATTCTCTCAGATTTGGTTCTCTCTCTTCTGTTCAATTGCCGTGACTCTTGTACTTTTCATGTGATTACTAATATAATTGCCCATTACCCAAACAAAAAAAGAGAGGCTTGTGAGAGAGAGAGAGAGAGAGAGAGAGAGAGAGAGAGAGGCTTGATATATTTTTCGGAGAGAGAGTTCTAAGCCGACCTGATGGTCTGATGTAAAATATTTACTTAAATTCAATTACCTTCACGAAAAAAGAGAGAGACTTGGAATTATGACAGTAAACATAACGCTTGGAGGTTGGAAGACAGTCTATGGTCCGATTTCCATGGACAAGAAATAGTCTTTTTTTTTGGATACAAATTCATTTCATCACTAGGGACTCCTGCACACCATTCTTTCATTGCCAGCCTGTCTTGTGCCCCCACTCCTACCTAGTTACAGAGCGAGGTGGATAGTAGCTGAGAATAGTTGGGGCAGTCCTCAAGAACGGGGCTGACAAAAGCGGAAAGTTAAAAGGTGTTATTTCCATCAGTTTCGCTTGCAACATCAATCAAACCATTCCAAGGTTTTATTTTCATTAGTTTCTCTACCAAACTGGAGACTCCTCAGACAACATGCCTCTAGGCATGTTTTTTTTTTTTTTTTTTTTGGCGGGGGGGGGGGGGGGGGGGGGGGGGGGGGGGGGGGCGGGGGGGGTTTGGGGTGGGGGTGTCGTTTATTTGTTTCCTGGCCATCCTCCATGTATCATGCTATGTGAAGTGAGCATTGTGCTATTTTACCTAATCTCCAGATCCTCTGGTGTTGCCTACACACTGGCCACGTAATCCTCTAGACAGCACAAGCTCTCCTGGCTACAGCCTCTTAGCTATGCTCTGGAAGTTCACTTCTGTAGGTCTATCTGCAAACTCAAACAGCCGCATGATGTGGGGGATGTTTGCATTCTGAACATGCTAGTAGAGCCGTCTTAAGGAGGCTTCTAGAGTCCAACAACTAGCGGCACTTCATGAAGACAATGGTAATTGCAATACCTGATAAAATACGGGGTTACAAAGTATAGGTTGGCTATTCTGAGAATGTGAATCTCAATGTTGTATCCTAATGCCCTATGTTGGATCACCATAAGCAAGAATGCACATCTCCAAAGGATAGCAGTGGGCAGCCAGCATGAATTCGTCCTTTAAATGCAAACTTTTTTATAAAGCGAAAAAACTCATTCTATTATAAATCCCCTTGGGACTAGGCAAAGTACAGAAATAGCATGCAAGGGAATTCCCAAACAAAAAATATACAATAAAGGGGATGCCTATTACAAGGCCTGCTGAGGTGTTATTTATAGAAAAAATTTTACTTGGAGGAACAAAAAGTGGAGAACATTGGAATGGTGACAGTCTTATAGAGCATATGGCAGATAATAAAAGCTCGCAGCTAGATTTCCAGGGTGATATATATGTTACCTTTAGACTGCATAAAGATAAGGATCTGCTGCACAGGGTACTCAATGTTCCTGTACATCCTCTTGCAACCTCAGTAAGGGATTCCACCAGATCATAAAGTGAAAGATAAGCCTACATACAGAATTTTATTTCCACACTCAGGATGACAGTCAAGTGTATAAATTATTAAGCATATAAAGCAGTCTGAAATATCAAAGAATGTACCTGGAGAAGGGCAGGTTTATCTGAGCTTATGCATTCCAATAAAGCTTGCATACAGAACTCTTCAAATTCACTTCCTAATATATGACTACAAAAGGTTGCCAGGAAATTGAAAGTCAAAATCAGTTTCTTTTACACAGGCATACTTTATGTGCTGAACTGCTGTTGAAATACATCATGCTCTAGCAATCACTTTGAAAGCATTAACTAGAAGCCACTATCCAAAGTGTTACCATAAACAACCAAAAACCTTTGATTGATTGTTTCATGACTTACTTGCTATCATGAGAAATTCGGAATATATGAGCAAAAGCCAAAAGGCTTGGGTCTGCAGAAAATGTGCTGACTATCATGTCGACTTTCCTCTCTCCATGATTTATTGCAGCTGGTCTATCCTCTTTCAAGGTCTGTTTGAAGAAAATTAGACATGGTTCTCAAGTACGAAAAGAATGATATGGTATGGTATCATAAAATACAGTACTAAATGGTACCTTAAGACTTTTAAAGGTACACTAAGATAAAAATACGTTACTTTATCCTGAAAGCAACTTAAAACCTAATTCCTTTTGACAAAATAAGGTACCAAAATTGTTTGAATCTCAAATAACCTAATCCCACAGAAGAATCATACTAGTGTAAGGAACATTTAGCTCATCTCAAAGTGCCAGTTTGGGTGGGAAAGTATCCATTAAGCTGGTACCTTATGGTACTAATGCGTAAGGTACAGTACCTAAAGTATGATATAGTATGAACCCTTTCGTATGTGATGCTTGCATTATGAGATTAAAAGATATTTAAGATCCTATTATCTTTGAAACTCTGCTTGACGCACATTACTAACTAGTCAAAGTGTATTAATTTGCAACCTACTGCTTTAAGTGTACTTTTATTTCCAAAGGGAAAAGTGAAAGGATGTGCAGATTAAAATTACACTACTGTTCTGTTATACTGTTAACGTTTGGACATGGAGTGCCAAGCTTCAAAGAATAAAGGAAACATGTGTACGTCTGAAATTATGCAAACCACACAGTGCAATGACTGTTTTATCCATTCTTGATTTATATTGGTTCATATTCCCATTTCTGTCTCTCTTTTCATACATGTGGTGGGAGTTCTCATATGTATCCAAGCTTTAACAAGATGGTCTATGCCAGATTTATAAGGGAAAAGAAGAGGACAGGCTCAATGGATGACCCCTACAATTTGGTGGAATAATTCGACCAAGTTTATGAGGCAAACAAACTTACACTTGATGCTAAGCAAGCACAAGCGTTCGGACTGTGCCTATGTGAAAAGGGATGACCAGGTTTACTAGACTCGATTCTACAAAGGAGGCCTCATATACTTTACTCAAGGATCTCTTTATAATATGCTTTGCAAAAGCTGATAACCTCATCCTCAAATTGATGGACACTAAGCAACAAGAGGAGGAAAGCATACGGGAGTACATTTTAAAAGTAAGTAACCTTTCAAGCAAATCCTAGTTGTAGTTCCGAGTTTGCAAAATAACCAATTGCCAAGGATGTAGCAAAACCTTTCATCAAGGGTATCCAAGAGGAAAAATTTACAAAACCATGGTAGGAAACTCGAGCCTTAATCTCTCCGATATAGATTAATGTGTTGAATGAAGCCATTCACGTCGATGATCTACACAAAAAAAGAAACAAAGGCAAAAAGCCCAAGACCACAAACAAGAACTTTAATCTAGTCAAAAACAAAAAAACAAGAAAAAAAAACACAGAATCTTATATGTGATGAGTGCAGCCCATGCAACTTAAAGACATGCTCCATAAATTCACTGGCTACTTAAAATGCTCCATATTGTGCCTTGGTGGGGATAAAGTGGACTGTGTTGATGAGCTGATCCACTACCACATAGATGCTATTCC